>NC_133771.1:141604959-141656814 GCF_003597395.2 Chelonoidis abingdonii
GTGGGAATCGCTGGTGGGCATCGGCTTTTTACGGGCCGAGCACAGTTTGAACCCCAGCAAACCAGGCATGAGCCCGGCGCCGGGCGCGGGAGAGGGCTAGCGCCCCGAACCCGCTAACTATATACACTAGAACTATAAACTACAACTGTACTATACTAAGTGAACTGTAATTAAAACTAAAACTAGAACTAGAATGATGAACGAAGAGAAGCTAGGGACGTGGAGGACAGCTATGCCGCGCTCCATAATTCCAACGACCGACACGGCAGTAAGAAGGAACTGAGGAGTGGGGCGGGCCGGCAGGGGTATATATTACCCGCCATGGCGGCGCCACTCTAGGGGGCGACCTGCCGGCCCGCTGGAGTTGCTAGGGTAAAAGTCTTCTGACGAACGTGCACGCGCGGCGCGTACACTTACTGGAATGGATATGAGCAATCACTCGAAGAAGAACTTTAAGTAGTAGTTCACGATCAACACACTCTCCAACCTATCAGTTGCATTTGTGCCACCCTCTTTCCATCTTGGAATTTTTGCCTGTGTTCTCCTTTCTCAAGTCTAGCAGCCCAAGTGCAGAATTTTCAAACATGCCCAGGTCCCATTTTTAAAATGTGCAAGCGTTCAGGAACCTAAGTCCCACTGAAAGTCAGTGGGGCTTAGGTACCTCCATCACTTACGCACTTTTGAAAATTTTAACCCATATGATTTTTTCCTAATGAACCTCCCAGTCAGTTCAAAAGTGACTTGTATTGTTGGTGGTAATTTTGAAGTTCAGGGCAAATAAAAGCACTGTACTGGATTCTTTATGCTATATATTGTAGAATCATAGAAATATAGGGTGGGAAGGGACCATGAGAGATCATCTAGTGCTGAGGTGGGACGAATTTTACCTAGACAATCCCTGACAGATGCTTGTCTAATCTGTTTTTAAAAACCTCCAGTGATGGGGATTCCACAACACTCCTTGGTAACCTATTCCGGTACTTAACTAACCTTATAGTTGGAAAGATTTTTCCTAATATGTAACCTAAATCTCTCTTGCTCCATATAAATACAATCCTACTGTCAGTGAGTCTGTTAAAAGGCTGTTAAAAGTTCCCCTTCAATTGTCTTTTTCTTGAGACTAAACATGTTTAGTTTTTTTAACCTGTTCTCAAAGGTCATATTTCCTAAACCTTACTTCATATTAGTTAATAACAATACTTTAATCTTGATAATGTCAATATCATATCTGTTCACAGTTTGCTGTTATTGAGAGACTTTTTATATGTATATTCTCTGCCTATTATAGAGTAGCATATAGACAAATCCCTGTTGTTTGTTCTCATTCCATCTGATGCCCAGTACTCTTTGGGCCCTGGTATAGTATGTCCACAGTGTCAACACTTAGCTTATATGGCTTCTTCAATGCAAGAATATTGGCAAAAGATTATTCTTATGTGCTTTTTTGTATGTATTACAGTATGCATGGTGATAAAAAAAATATGGAGATATAGCTATCTCATAGAACTGGAAGGGACCTTGAAGGTCATTGAGTCCAGACCCCTGCCTTCACTAGCAGGACAAGTACTGATTTTGCCCCAGATCCCTAAATGTCCCACTCAAGGTTTCAACTTTACAACCCTGGGTTTAGCAGGCAACAGCTCAAACTACTGAGCTGTCCCTGCCCCTACCAAATATGATATCAGAATATTACATTTGCTGTTTTGCACCTGTCATTCACTTCTCTACTTCAGAGCTTGTGGTTTCACAATTTTTTTTTTTTGTAATTTATATTGTTCATGCTGGAACATAGCTGGAAGTAGCATATTCTGGAAGTTTTGTTTAGAATGCCCCTGTTATTGTTTGCACTCCATTTCCTTCCCACACATTTTTAATTTTCTGTGTCGCCAACAAAATTACATCACTTTATGGATTTGGGACTATCTGAAGGAGTAGGACAATTGTCACAGATCCTTGGATTACTTTAATGCATTGTCTATTTATTGCATAAAAGCTAATTGTATGCTCTATTGAAACTGTCTGTCTACCTACAGCCAACTGAGGCCTTCCATGATGCAACACTTGCTGAGGAGATTAGTGTTTGATGTTCCTCTATTAAATGAGCATGCAAAGATGCCTCTGAAGGTATGTGAGGTTTACAGTAAAGGTATATTTTAATCTTCTTGTATACAATATACTATTACTTGTATGTTGCCTTACCTCCATCCGGTAGAAGAAACCATAGCATGTCATCACTCTAGCAGGAAGCAAGAAGAAAGAGTATTTTTTGTGACAGCCACTAATTCTCACGTCTGATCAGTCCACACAGAAGCATGAAGTTCATGCCTCATGTCTGACTCCCCTTCCAATTATGTGCTTTCTTCAAGCTCTTGTAAAAAAGAAACAAGATGGAGAGAGGAGAGAGGGTGAGAGAGATGATTCCAAGGCATAAATAGAGCAAGGTCATATAAATTTCTGGGTGGATTCCCAGATCTCCAGCTTGGGCTCTGCCTGTTTAGTCTCTCTCCTCCCAGAAAACTGACTCATTTTCTCTGTATGCAGTGTTGTAGCTGTGTTGGGCCAAGGATATTAGAGAGACAAAGCTGAGTGAGGTAATAACTTTTATTAAACCAACTTCTGTTGGCGAGAGAGAGAATCTTTTGAATTTACCGAGCTCTTCTTCAGGTCTGGCAAAGGAACTCAGTGTCACCACTAAATACAAGATTGAGCAGATAGTTTAGCATAAGTAGTTAGTACGTACTCTAAAGGGGGACCATTCAAGGTGAAGTGGCCTGTTAACATCTCTGTAGTCATAGGACAAAAAAGGAGGTTAGTGGGTTATAGAATTTTGTAATAAGCCATAAATCCAGTGTCTTAATTAAGATCGTGATTTTTAATGTCTAGCAAAGTTAAGAATTTAAGCTCCCTGGCTCATCTTCTGGAAGTGTTGTGCAGGTTTTCTTTTAGGATGAGGCCTGATAGCTGGGATGTCTTAGGAATCCAGATCTTTTTCCTACCATTCAAGTTGTCTTCAGGCTCCAAAGGTTTTATTGTCTCCTGTTGATGCTGGTTGCAGCTCTGCTCCATGAAGGGATATACTTATATACTGACTTGGACAAGATCCCCAACACAGAGTAAAGCCTCAGTGTGCCAAGAACTGAATCATTCACCAACTTATATCCTACTATTTTTTAGTGAACTATGAAAACTCGCTTCTGGTGATTTCCCAACACCAGAAGCGAGTCTTTCGGCAAGACATTTCAGCTATTCTCCTTTTATTTTGCCTTTTCTCCTTCCTTTTATAAGAAGCAGGTCATGCTCAATTTCATCTGTCACCTCTCTTGGGTAGAGACTTGTGCCTCTCTCCCTCTTGACTGGGCGTTTTCCAGGCTGCAGAGTTTCTTGCTTACACTGTGGTATCCTCAGCCCGCCAGACTGCCATTTCTTTTTACAGCTCAAGCCTTTGATCTTGGTCTTCAGTAATTAGATCAGCAACAGACAGGGCATAGCTGCAAAAGACTGGGGTTTTGCATAACTGAAGTTGAGGGATTTGCATTCACCTCCTCCTAGATATTCCCCAGGAAAACCACTTAATGCTTTTTGTTCCAAAATGTCCATTCTTTTCTGGCACATTGTTTAATGTAGTCCTTTGAATCCCCAGTTCTCACATCTGTCACATCCCCCTCCTCAAGAGGTTACATACAGTCTCGCCCCACAGTAACAGCAATTCATTAATTTAATAGAATGGATGCTAAT
This sequence comes from Chelonoidis abingdonii, assembly GCF_003597395.2. Classification (NCBI taxonomy): domain Eukaryota; kingdom Metazoa; phylum Chordata; order Testudines; family Testudinidae; genus Chelonoidis; species Chelonoidis abingdonii. The sequence continues at coordinate 141,608,695 of NC_133771.1, forward strand.
GATATTTAAACTTAATTCAATAAGATGTCCCAAGGATATGGCAGGAAATTGTTATATCTGTCACAGCTACAGGTGTGATGAAGATTTAGGTGCTTCCCATTACATATCTTGATCTTTGTTTAGTTCTGAAAATACAACATTGGGTTCGCTTTTTAAATCTATGGGAGCGCAGTACACCTCAGCTACAAATATATAGTTACATTTTGGTTGTGATCAAAATCCTCCCTCCCTCCTCTACAGGACTTTCTGAAGATTCCAGGGAGTTATAACTTTGAATGTAGTCTCTCTATTATAATGTACTATATATTTTCCATCTTGTGTCTTGTGATTTGTTCTGACTTATGAGAAGATGAAGGTCTGGTGCCTCATATACTGGCTGTAATTCAGAATATTTTGTTTGTTTACTTTCCGGTAGGTGGAGTCATCTGTCTGTGGAACGTTTTTTCTCTCTGCAGCATTGTTGAAATAGATGAATAAAAAAAATCTATCTTGGTATTTTTCTTTTATGCACTGGAACTCTCCTGTAAAGAGAGAATGATATATCCGTTGTTTAACTTCCATGCCAAGAACTATTCTTTAGCTATTCTAAAGAGTCCTCCACTTTAGTGACATTATTTTGAACTGCTAATAATCTCAGGATTCCAGCCCAGAAGACTAAGGGTATGTCTATACTACCCGCCGGATCGGCAGGTAATGATCGATCTATAGGGGATTGATGTATCGCGTCTCATCTACACGCGATACATCGATCCCTGAACATGCTCCCCATTGACTCTGGAACTCCACCAGGGTGAGAGGCAGAAACAGAGTCGATGGGGAAGCGGTGGCTGTCGATCCCGCGCCACGAGGACGCGAAGGAAATAAATCTAAATTGATCTAAGATACGTTGACTTCAGCTACTCTATTCTCGTAGCTGAAGTTGTGTATCTTAGACCGATCCGCCCTCCCCTCCCACCCACCCCCCGTGAAGACCAGGCCTAAAATAGAATGAAAATAGGGACCAAGAGCTTTCTAAAAGGTGTATTGCAGACACAATGGAATCATGTCTTTATAATGCCACTTCTCTTCTTTCTGATAATTAAAAAAAAAAATGCAGCCCCCTGATGCTCTGTTATTGCTCTTAAGAGTCTGACTCAGCAACTTTTGCAGAGCTGACAAATTTTACTTTATAGGTGCATGCCTTCTCATGAGGTTAGTTTCAAAATATCAAGCATTCACTTTTGTTGCCTTTCAGAAAAGTTTCGTAGAACATACATTCTCAGTCTGGGGGTTATGACCCTCAGGGTGGGGCAAACAGGTCCAAGGGACTCTGACCACCCTTCCTCTCATTTATAGCTAGATGGAAAGGGGAGTCCTGAAACTCTTTGCTGTTGTGCGATAGGGTCATGGTATGGAAAAGATTAAGAACTTCCGTCATAGAACAACGCTATCGGTATGCCTTCAGGATGATAAATGGTATGCTGGTCTCAACATAAATAACTTCTGTAGGTTTAAGACTGCCCCAGGGTTTCTGAGAAAAAAAAAATATTGTATAGAAAGTAAATTATCTGCAGAAATTAAATAGTCTCCAGCAGCCTATGTTGAACGTAACGTTTTGGATCACTTATCAAAAAATACTTATTATTTAATACAAATTATTTTTAGTCTCCTCCTATCTATCACATAACTCATTTTGACTGTGCAACATTTTAGTTAAGTTTTCACTGTACCATATCTCTAACAGTACTGCTTCCCAAAACACACCCATACATGCTCTCAGGAATATTTAATGATACCATTGCCATTATTAGAGCTGCAGATTTGTCACAGCATTCTTTATCAAAAATCACGGCACTGCCATGGTAAACTTAGTAAAGTTAGAAGTTCAGGGGAAGTGGTGGGTGAAGTTCAGGGGAAAGGTGAGTAAAGTCATGGGTATGGAAATTCAGTGATTTGTACCTCTTTAAATACAATTGACATAAATGTCTCCTCAGTAGTCTGCCAAATCTGCCCCAGGTCACAATGCCCAGATTGGGGAGCTGGGCCAAGACCACCGCTGTGACAGGCCTGCAGCCCTTGCCATTTTTGACACACAGACTCTGTTTTCCCTTCGCTGTGCATGTATAGGTTTGTTGGGAGTGGAGTGTGCACATCTAGGTGACCCAACAGAAAGGCAGTCTGTACACATGACTGTCGTTCCTAGATTTCTGTACTATTTGTTCATTTATCACACTTCTGTTTTCAACTTTTACAATCAGTGTTAAAGTTAAAAGCAAAAATTGCCATGTTTCAAGGAGTTTATTTCTCTGTGCAGCTTTAATGTTCAGTTTTTAAGAGAATCATGAAGGATTAAAATAATTATTTATCCTTTGTATATCATCTTTCATCTAAATTCTCAAAGCAATTTATCTCAATTAAGTTTAAGAACACATCTTTGAGATACATGAGGTGTAAGTATTATTTATACCTGTTTCACAGGTGGGTAAACTCAGTGCCTCAGAGGTGAACAGGTTGGACAGAGGTCACAAAATGTTCCCCTTTCCTCAGCCTCAGAGGTGGAAAGGCTTTGCCTGGACCAGCAGGGAGGAAAACAAATCCCTTGACCCTTTAAAGATTTCCTCCTCCTTTCTTCCCCTCCTCATGGGAACCCAGTCTCTTTGTGCACTTGAGGATGAGAAGAGGGGGACTCTTTGGCTGATGGATGGGTCAGAAGGAGGCAACATAAACTTACTAGCCCCTGTCCACCCAAGAGAGTGCTTATAAACCCCTCCCCCCTGTCCAGGGCACCATTGTGTGCCCTGAGAAAAAGCTCCTCATTTCTGCCAGTTGGAATTAGAGGAAGACCAGGTTTTGGGGCCTTCCTGTATTTTGGGGATTGGGATGGAATTTTTCCCTTGGTGCCAAACTGGCCTGGGCAATGTAGGTTTTTTTCAGTTTCCTCCCAGCAGGCGAGGGATCTGGTGGAAAGAGGTTAGGTTTTTAAATTCATTTTGTCACCATTTTGCAGGTGTCCAGTGCAAATGCTTGTTCACTAGACAGTTAGGAGAAGGCAGCTTCTAAAGAAGGTGGAGAATGGGAATGGGACTCCTAATGTCCAGTATAGTGAGGAGACAACTCCTGTCCTACCCACTTATCCTTCATACAAGAGGATTCTGGAACCAGGCAGAAGAAAGGGGTTGGAGGTTGACAGAAGCCTTTTACCAAATTGTATGGATTACAGAAGGAAGGATGACCTGCACTGGATGAGTTATTGCTTAATAATTTTGCTGCCTAGTTAAATCTCATTCCTGAAGTCTTGTCTTTTCTTCCTGCAGCAGTCATTGGTAGAGTCCAGAACAAATGCAGGATGCAAACAGTCGGGGTGATATCTTGGCTCTGTTGAAGTCTGTTGGAACTTTGCCATTGACTTCAATAGGGTGAAGACCTCACCTTCTTTCTCATGCTTAAGTGGTAACATTCATCTAAAATATAAAAAAATTACAGAATATTAAGAATTGGGAAAACTTTAAAATGCTTAGCCACCATTGTAAAATTGTAATAATTATCAAGAATTTTCTGTATTGCAGTGGTCCCCAACGTGGTACCTGCGGGCACCATGGCGCCCGCTGGGGCATTTATATGTGCCTGCCTAGTGCCCAGCAGGGGAGAGAAGCTGCAGCCCTGCGCCTGCTGGGGACAGAGAACTGAGGCTGCGGGCGCAGTGTTCTCTGTTCCTGGCAGGTGAGGGCCCTGCCTAGTGCCCCGCAGGGGAGAGAAACTGCAGCCTCGTGTCTGCCAGGGACAGAGAGCTCCAGGGCTGCTGGCTGCGGGCGCCGGTGTTCTCGGTCCCGGGCAGGCGCGGGACCCACCTAGTGCCCAGCAGGGGAGAGAATCCTGGTTCCCGCGCCTGCTGGGGACAAAGTACTCCGGCTTCTCTCTGGATTCATATATTATGTAATATAGGTGAAAACATTATTTAAATATGATGATTTTTTGTATTATTTAATGTACAAATACAAAGTAAGCCTTGAAAAATTGTTGGCACCCGCCACACTCTTCTGAAAACATGAATGTGCTACTGGTCACAGAAAGGTTGGGGACCACTGCTGTATTGGATTCTAAAGGCAAATAGTAGATTAGAACATGAACGCCTTGAATGAATTGAGAGATTGTTCTCGTGTAATTATTGTGTGGATCGTATAGTGTTTGAATGTCAGGATAAATAATTGATTGTGTTTATGTTATATATTTTGGATGCTTTCAAAATATTTTGTGTTCTAGTTGCTGACAAATCATTATGAAAGATGCTGGAAGTATTATTGCCTGCCAGGTGGGTGGGGCAACTTTGGTGCTGCATCAGAAGAAGAACTTCATTTATCCAGAAAGTTGTTCTGGGGTATTTTTGATGCCCTGTCTCAAAAGGTAATTTTTATGTAGTTCTCCATGATCACAATGTAGGCTGATCATTTCTATTCAAAGTATTCTATTCAAACTTGAGTTAATGATATCAAAATTATGTAATTTTATTATAAATTCTTCTGCATCAATTACATGCACAACAGATTATGTGGCAAACAGAATGTGCTAAAGCTATGTGGTTTTAATACTATTTAATCAAATAGCTAATAATAGTGTATACTCATAAGATCCTCAAAATGCTTAAGTTTAACAATTTGTCAAGGAATATGCTGCTTCCATGATAAATATAATCATTAAAAAAAATAAAATGGTATCCATACAATCCTATGTGGGTCCAATCTTGTATACCCTTACATTTTATCTGTCTTTTTATTTATATGACTTTTTATTACTGTACAGTAAAAGAGAGCCCTTCCAATGATCTGCCCTTGACAGTCTTTAAAAAACACACCGATACACAGACCCATCTCTTACCACAGACGAAATCAATTTAATGCAGGAACAGCATTAATATAACAAATGTTAATTCACCTCTCCACCAAATCCCCACCAGACTCCTACACCACCTCTATTCAGTCCTCCCCATCACCTGTCTCATCACAGATAATGTGGAAAATTAGGCCTTGTAATGTGTCCTGAAGATTAACAAGGCAAATGTTAACTTTGCAGTGGCCATTATAGACTAAGAGGGGAAGCATACTTAATTCTTGCTGACACACTAGGACCTTTCAGTTCCATGGACTCACTCACTGTAGTAAGGACTACTTATATGAGTATGAGTTTGTAGGATCAGGCCCTATTTTATACACAATAGTAGCACTAATGAAATGCATCTAGAAATTAAGTTTAATTTGTTATGTGTCGTCATATTATCTCTTCAGGGCTTTTTTCCTCCTTGGAAGGAAAAAAGTATTGGGTAATTTTAATAAATTTAAATCACACAAATGTTTATTACAACTATTTTTTTCATGATTATTTAAAAATTTTAAACATCAGCTAAACTATCTTTGAAATATCGTCTATACCTTAGCTCAACAAGACTAGATAATACATTTGGACATTATATAGTGTTTTTTTTCCCAACCTGATGAGGATTTCACCATGATGGGAAGCCATTTGAAAATCCAGGTTCTTGGTGAAATGTTGGATATTCCCCTGCTTTACTCTGTTCTGGCACCCTGTGATGGACCAGTCTGGCTCCCACCAAAGTGAATAATTGTTTTTCCATTGACTTCAATGAAAGCAGGATTTGGTCCTAAGTCTAGCTTCAGTATTCAGTAGTATTTCATTGTAGTTCAGATATCAGTTTCTTTTATTTTCAGAACTGAGATTCTATTTCACACTGAGTAAAAAAGTTGTTCCATGACAATTTGGTTTCATGTGTAGCTTTGATGATGAATCAGTTTCAGCAATAATGGAAACAATCTCCATTCAACACTGTGTCTTTTTATCTCATGTTTCTCCACAGAAGTATGAACAGGAACTATTCAAACTGGCTTTGCCCTGCCTGAGTGCAGTTGCAGGAGCTTTACCCCCAGACTATATGGAATCCAATTATGTCAGTATGATGGAAAAACAGGCTTCAATGGATTCAGATGGGAACTTTAACCCACAACCTGTTGATACCTCAAAGTATGAACTTTCTCTGTTGCAGCTCATTTTTACTATGAACAGTTTAAGCCTGTAATTGAAATATGGTAGTACAGAAAACACATAAGTACATGCCATCTTGAATTACCATCCTTAAGATAAAATGGGGGGCTTGTTTGGTTGTAAAACATGAAAGCCACAAGTGGTTCATTATATATTCCTTGGGCACCTTACCACAAAGGAGATAAATTTTCAGCCCGGAATTAAACTACCTGAACCCATTTGTTCTAGGAAGCACCTAGCACACTTTTGGGAGTTGTAAAAGTAAATAATAATTAATAGTTAATGGGAGCCAAGTCCTAAATTCCTGCGACTGACGCTTAAATTTTACTCTACAAATGTGGTGGTGCTTGTACATTTATGTAAAGCCTTTTTATCTGGAAGGATTCCAAGCTACAGACAGGGCTGGCGCTTCCATTTAGGCAACCTAAGCGGTTGCCTAGGGCACCAGGATTTGGGAGGGCGGCAGACTGCTCTGGTGGACCTCCCACAGGCATGCCTGTGGACGGTCCGCTGGTCCCGCGGCTCTGGTGAAGCATCCACAGGGACGCTTGCGGCAGGTCCACCGGAGCCGCGGAACCAGTGGACCGTCCGCAGGAACGCCTGCGGGAGGTCCACTGGAGCCGCAGGACCAGCGAGCCGGCCCTGCGCCGAGGGCGCCAAAAACCCTCGCACCGCTCCTGGCTATGGGCCACGTTCTGGCTGTTTTGCACGGGTGTGCCAAAGGGGGAGTGGGCAGAAGGCGCCCTCTCTTTAGCTTGCAACATCTTTGCAATGGGCAGCCAGAATCCCACCCATGTGTCCTATGAGTGCAAGAGCCAGTGATTCTATGCACCCCAAGTGCACAAAGCCCAAGTGGATTTAACATCCTGGATGTGGCCATAGCCCCATACTTCTGCACACACAATGGTGATACAAACCTGACAGAAATAAGACCACACACTACCTCTTCAACAAGATCACTTCTAGGCATGGCTTCGCAAGTACCCTTACAGGCATTCTGTCTATCTCAGCACTCAACAGGCAGAATACCCCGAATCACTGCCACTGGTGCACTGGGCTTATGCACATATGCACCTATAATGTGATGGTGGCTGCAAAAGCCACAATCTAGCCCTGAATAGAGGAATCATGTCGCACATCACTAAACTACAATCACCTGTGAGGTGTCATGTGCTAAGTGTCTAACTACATAACAGCCTTACACAACCATTTAGGACATGAAATGAAGATTGCTTTATCCAGTTGATATTGGGTGGGGGGGGGAGAATTTTAGGTAGACAGAATATAAACAACCAAATAATTAGTGTTTGCCCAACTCTCTGGTTGTCACAATCCTGGCTGTGAAAAAGTGTTGTTATGGGACTTTCAAGGACCAAGATTTGTCAAGACTGGTTTTTAACCTCTTTCAAAAGACATTATCACAAGCATCACAGTTTCCCCTTAGTGCCATATTAAGGCATTGGTGTAGTATTGGTTCAAAAGAGAAAGTATTGCCTTACTAATATCATCTCCGTCATGAGCTGTTTACCTGCCAGTCCCCCATCTAAGTGCTAACCATTTCTGATCCTCTTTAGAAGTGATTGTAGGTGATATTGCTGCAGCCTTAACTGCAACTGCAATCTGTTATATTTACAGGGTACTGTATCGTGCCCCTCCCCCCAAAAAACAAACCCAACACACTGCTGAGCGCACATGATGATTTTTTTGTGGCTTCTTCCTACTTGGTACCTGGATACATTTTTGCACAGTACTACACTAATTGTTAACTACTTGGAATAATTACTGTTTTACATCTCTCTTTTCTCTGATCCTATGACAAAGGATTAAAGGACAGACTCTCCTTGCTTCCCAGTAGATGGCACTATAACATTGTCTATCCCTTAATTTGCTGTCATAGAATGGGAGAAGAGGGTGCTAGGACAAACAATTATCAATAAGCAATTTTACTTTTCTTTTGTAAGAACACAACTGCTTTGTATGATAAATTGTTCATTAGAAAATGTTCTATAGCAGTGGTCTCCAACCTTTTTACACCCAAGGTCACTTATTGAATTTAAGGGCAACCCTGGATTGGCCCTGCCCCTTCCCCAAATTCCCACCCCACTAACTCCATTCCCCCACCCCCCATCACTCATTCTCCTCCAACCTCACTCACTTTCACTGGGCTCGGGTAGGGGAGTTGGGGTTTGGGAAGGCATGCTGGCTCTGGGCTAGAGCCAAGGGGTTCGCATGGGAGGGGACTTTGGGCTGAGCCTGGGGGTTGGGATGCAGGAGGGAACTCTGGGCTAGGGCAGAGTGTTGGGGTGCAGGAGGGGGTACAGGGTGCTAGCTCTGGGAGGGGGGTCAGGGCTAGGGTTGAGGTACAGGAGGGGGTATGGGGTGCTGGCTCTAGGAGGGGGCTCAGGGCTTGTTTAGAATGCTGGCTCTGGGAGAGGACTCCGGGCTAGTTTGGGGTGCTGGCTACAGGAGAGGGCTCAGGGTTGCTTTAGGATGCTGGCTCCGGGAAGAGGCTTAGTGCTGGGGTTTGGGGTGCTGCCCAGCAGAAGGCCACACTTATTGCTAAGGCAGGCTTCCTGCTTGCCCCGGCCCCACGCCGTTCCTGCAAGGGACCAGTGCGCTCTTGTGGCCTCTGGGCAGGAGGCTGTTTGGCATGTGGCTCCGCGCAGTGCCCCTCTCTGCAAGAGCCCTGCCCCCCACCCATGGGGCTGTGCTGGCTGCTTTCAGGAGCAGCGTGGGAGCGGGGAAGGTAGGAAGCCTGTCTTAGCAGCAGCTCCACCGTGTTGCCAGAGATCGCAATCGACTGGGAGATCCTCTATGATCAACCAGTCGATAGAGATTAACCAATTGGTGACCACTGTTCTACAGTATTTGTTTTTGTTTGGAAGAAAAGTATTACTGCTCTTTCTGTAGTGGTAAATCAACTTCAAGTTCAGTATCCTCTTGCACACCTGAAAGATTGCTAGTTTATTTGCGTATTGATTTTATTGATTTTTTTCATATTTTTCATATTGACTGGCTTGTAGGTATTCAATGGGATCTGAAATTTGTACCTTTTTTAGTGTCTATAAACTGCCATATTTCAATTACATAATGAAATTTACAGATTTATAATATGCTTTAACAAGAGGTGGTTGACAGTGAATTTACATTATGTATATAATATGCACTGTATTTCTGGAAAATAGGACTGAAATATATTTTTAAACACAAATAAGTTGATGTTAATAATCTAAACCCATATCAGAAATCTTCAGTATATTTTGTAAGTCATTATACTCATAGATTTTAATGCCAAAAGGGACTATTGTGATCATCTAGTCTGACCTCTTGCACATCTCAAGCCACAGAACCTCACCCACCCACTCCTTTAATAGACACATAACCTGTGGCTGAGTTACTGAAGTCCTCAAATCATGATCTAAAGACTTCAGGTTACAGAGAATCCATCATTTACTCTAGTTTAAACCTGCAAGTGACCCATGCTGCAGAGGAAGGCGAAAAACTCTCAGGGTCTCTGAAAATATGGCCTAGGGGAAAATTCCTTCCCACCCAAATATGGCAATTAGTTGGATCCTGAGCACACTGGCAAGACCCACCAGTCAGACACCTGGGAAAGAATTCCCTGTAGTAACTCAGGGTACGTCTACACTACAGGATTATTCCGATTTTACAGAAACCGTTTTTTTAAAACAGATTGTATAAAGTCGCGTGCACGCGGCCACACCGAGCACATTAGTTCGGCGATGCGCGTCCATGTACCGATGCTAGTGTCGATTTCCAGAGCATTGCACTGTGGGTAACTATCCCGTAGCTATCCCATAGTTCCCGCAGTCTCCCCCGCCCCTTGGAATTCTGGGTTGAGATCCCAGTGCCTGATGGGGCAAAAAACATTGTCGCGGGTGGTTCTGGATACAGCTTCACCCCTCCCTCCGTGAAAGCAGCAGACAACTGTTTTGCGCCTTTTTTCCTGGGTGAACTGTGCAAACGCCATAGCACAGCAAGCATGGACCCTGCACAGCTCAAGACCGCAGTCGTGGACGTTGTAAACACCTCGCACATTCTCGTGCAGTCTATGCTGAACCAGGACCTGCAAAACCAGGCGAGGAGGAGGTGGCTACGGCAGCGCGACGACGAGAGTGTTGAGGACATGGACACAGAATTCTCTCAAACTGCATGCCTCTGCACTTTGGAGATCCTGCTGGTATTGGGGCAGGTTCTAGCCATTGAACGCCCATTTTGGGTCCGGGAAATGAGCACAGATTGGTGGGACCGCAAAGTTTTGCAGATTTGGGACGATTCCCAGTGGCTGCGAAACTTTCGCATGCGTAAGGGCACTTTCATGGAACTTTGTGACTTGCTTTCCCCTGCCCTGAAACCCAGAATACCAAGATGAGAGCAGCCCTCACAGTTGAGAAGCGAGTGGCAATAGCCCTCTGGAAGCTTGCAACGCAGACAGCTACCGGTCAGTCGGGATCAATTTGGAGTGGGAAAATCTACTGTGGGGGCTGCTGTGATGCAAGTAGCCAAAGCAATCATTAAGCTGCTGCTACGAAAGGTTGTGACTCTGGGAAATGTGCAGGTCATAGTGGATGGCTTTGCTGCAATGGGATTCCCTAACTGTGGTGGGGGGGGGCGATAGATGGAACCCATATCCCTATCTTGGCACCGGAGCACCAGGGCACCCAGTACGTAAACCGCAGGGGTACTTTTCAATGGTGCTGCAAGCACTGGTGGATCACAAGGACATTTCACCAACATCCACGTGGGATGGCCAGGAAGGGTTCATGACGCTCGCGTCTTCAGGAACACTACTCTGTTTAAACGGCTGCAGCAAGGGAATTACTTCCCAGACCAGAAAATAACAGTTGGGGATGTTGAAATGCCTGTAGTTATCCTGGGGACCCAGCCTACCCTTGATGCCATGGCTCATGAAGCCATACACAGGCAGCCTGGACAGTAGTCAGGAGTTGTTCAACTACAGGCTGAGCAAGTGCAGAATGGTGGTAGAATGTGCATTTGGCCATTTAAAGGCGCGCTGGCGCACATTACTGACTCGCTCAGACCTCAGCCAAACCAATGTCCCCATTGTTATTGCTGCTTGCTGTGTGCTCCACAATCTCTGTGAGAGTAAGGGGAGACCTTTATGGCGGGGTGGGAGGCTGAGGCAAATCACCTGGCCGCTGATTATGCGCAGCCAGACACCCAGGGCGATTAGAAGAGCACACCAGGAAGCGGTGCGCATCAGAGAAGCTTTGAAAACGAGTTTCATCATCACGGGCCAGGGTACGGTGTGACTGCTGTGTTTGTTTCCCCCTTGATGAACCCCCCCTCCCCCTTGATTGACTCATTCCCTGTAAGCAACCCACCTCCCCTTCGATTACAGCTTGCTTAAGGAAATAAAGTCACTATCGTTTAAAAATCATGTATTCTTTATTAATTCATTATAAAAAGAGGGAGAGAACTGACAAGGTAGCCCGGGTGTGGTTTGGGAGGAGGATAGGAGGGAAGGAAAAGGCCACTAAAAAATTTCAAAGTAATGACAGCCTTTTGGTTGGGCTGTCCACGGGGGTGGAGTGGCGGGTGCACGAAGCCTTCCCCCACGCGTTCTTACACGTCTGGGTGAGGAGGATATGGAACATGGTGAGGGGTGGGGTGGTTACACAGGGGCTGCAGCGGCACTCTGTGATCCTGCTGCTGTTCCTGAAGCTCCACCAGACGTCGGAGGATGTCAGTTTGATCACGCAGCAGCCCAGCAGCATCCCAGCCACCGCTGATCTTCCTGCCTACCCTCTGATCTTCCTGCCGCCACCTCTCATCTCGAGCATCATCCTCTCCTGTCCTCACACGTTCACTGGCATCTTTCCTGTAATTTGATACCACGTCCTTCCACTCATTCAGATGAGCTCTTTCATTGCGGGTCACTTCCATGATTTCCGAGAACATTTCGTCTCGCGTCTTTTTTTTCCTCCGCTTTATCTGAGATAGCCTTCGGGATGGAGTAGGGAGGCTTGAAAAATTTGCAGCTGCATGAGGGAGGGAAAAAAGGGAGAGAAGTATTTAAAAAGATACATTTTACAGAACAATGGTTATACTCTTTCACGGTGAACAACACTATTCACCTTACATAGCACATGTGATTTCACTACAAGGTCGCATTTTGCATCTTAATATTGAGTGCCTGCGGCTCTGGTGTTAGAGATCTCACAGACGCAGGTCCGGGCAGCAGAATTCAGCTTGCATGCGGCCATGGTAAGCCATTGTCTTTCGGCTTCTGCAGCCTTCATATACACAGTGCCCTCCTTTCCCAAATACCAAGCAAATCCCGTTCAGTGCTGCTTCTTTCCTGTTAACATGCAGCAGCAGAGAAACCACCCCCCATCCAATTCTCTGGGATGATCGCTTTACCCCTCCCCCCATGCGTGGCTGGTATCATGGAAGATCATAAACTGCTAGCAGGAAATCCTGCTAAAAAACTCAAAAGCTCAGCCAATTACCCCCCCCCCCCCCCTGCTTGGCTACCTGCAAGGAAGGATTTCTTTTAAGCAACAGGCAAACAGCCCAGTAGGAATGGCCATGTCTCTGGTCCCCTTAATTAAATTCCTGAATTTCAACTAGGTTACCATGAACGATATCACTCTCCTGAGGATAACACAGTGAGATAAAGAACGGATGTTGCTTGAATGCCAGCAATCACCGGGACCATACGCAGCTAGGCTTTGTCATGCAATGATACCAGATTACTTGCTACATGCATGGCGTGGTCAAGTGTCCTACCGTGGAGAACGGAATAAGGCTGCCCTGCCCAGAAAACTTCTGCAAAGGCTTTTGAAGTACCTCCAGGAGTACCTTCATGATGTCCTTGGAGGATTTCCGCTCCATCTCCAGACATGTTAACAGACTTTTCCAATAACTGTACTGGCCGCAAATGCATCCCAAGTCCTCATGGCAAATTAATCATTAAAAAACACTTGCTTTTAAACCATGTTTTATATTTACAAAGGTACACTCACCAGAGGTCCCTTCCATGGCTTCATTGTCTGGGCTAGTGGCCACCTGTGCTGGTGAGCTCTCCATGCTGGCCAAACAGGAAATGAAATTCAAAAGTTCGCGTGGGTTTTCCTGTCTACCTGGCCAGTGCATCCGAGTTCAGATGGCTTTCCAGAGCAGTCACAATAGTGCACTGTGGAATACCGCCCGGAGGCCAATACCGTCGATTTGCGGCCACACTAACTCTAATCCGACATGACAATACCGATTTCAGCGCTATTCCTCTCATTGGGGAGGAGTACAGAAACCGGTTTAAAGAGCCCTGTTTATCAATATAAAGGGCCTCGTTGTGTGGACGGGTGTAGGGTTAAATGGGTTTAATGCTGCTAAATTCGGTTTAAACGCGTAGTATAGACCAGGCCTCAGAGTCTTCTCGATCTAGTGTGCCATCTCCAGCCATTGGGGATATTTCCTGCTAGCAGTTGCTGATGGGCCACACGGCATTGTAGGCAGTCTCATCACACCATCCCCTCCATAAACTTATCAAGCTCGGTCGCAAAGCCAGTTAAGTTTATTGTCCCACTGCTCCCCTTTGAAGGCTGTTCCAAAATGTCACTCATTTGTTGGTTAGAAACCTTCATCTAATTTAAAGCCTAAACTTGTTGATGGCCAGTTTATTGCCCTTTGTTCTTGTATCAACACTGGCACTTACCTTAAATAATTCCTCTCCTTCCCTGTCATTTATCCCTCTGATATATTTATAGACAGCAATCATACTTCCCCTCAGCCTTCTGTTGGTTAGGCTAAACAGGCCAAGCTCTTTGAGTTTCCTCTCATAAAGTAGGTTTTCCATTCCTCGGATCATCCTAGTAGCCCTTCTCTGCAGCTGTTTCAGTTTAAATTCATTTTTCTTAAACATGGGAGACCAGAATTGCACATGGTATTCCGGATGTGGTCTCATCAGTGCCTTGTATAATAGTAACAACACTTTTCTGTATCTACTGGTGCATCCTAGGATTGCATTTGCCTTTTTCATGGCCTCATCACATTGGTGGCTCATAGTCATCCTGTGATCAACTAATACACCTAGGTCTTTCTCCTCCTCTGTCTCTTACACTGATATGTCTCCAGCCTATAGGAGGCTTTTCACTGATTTCAGTGGGTTTTGTATCAGAATCTGTATGGGGAAGCCAGCACAACAGTACACTCTAATTGGGAATATATAGTGCTCTCTAATTTTTCAGAAATTTTCTTTAAAAAGAACCTTTTCAAATTATAACATATATAATATATTGAAACATGTTCTTTTCTTTTTCAGTATTACAATTCCTGAAAAGCTAGAATATTTCATTAACAAATATGCAGAACATTCTCATGATAAATGGTCAATGGAAAAGGTAACATTATATTATTTTCATATCAAAATGCATTCAGAATATTATGGATATTTTCTGAGGATTCTACTTAACTTTTTATTCAAGTTTTTGGGGTTGTTGTAGCATTACATCAGATGTCTGGCTAAGACTGTATCATCATTTTTATCTTAGAGTTGCTTTTTTCAAGAATTCTATAACTGCACTCATCTGGTCAGATCTTGAACATACCAGCATTTCGTGTGTGTGTGTGTGTGTGTGTGTGTGTGTGTGTGTTTTAACTTTTACAGTATTTGAGAAAAATGTGATTGGTAGATTTTTAAGTCGTTTTGTTACATCAAACTTTAAGTTTTACTTTTTCAAAAGATATTTTATATCCCTGTAAAAACCACAGGCTTGGTGTTAAAATCTGCTGTCTATGCCTCAAAGAGTGTTGACTTTTTTCATAGAGACGCCCTGGCAGAATAGTAACTAAGAAAGTATTTTCAAATGTATTTACTTTAAGTTAACATAAATGTTGTGATAAAATAACAAAAATCTGGATATTCAGAAGTAAAAATGACACTGTACCTAACTGATTCTATTGTATGTGTATGTGTGCGGGGTGGGGGCAGGAGGTTAGGTTGTGAGAGGCTGGTGGGAAAGGGAGCAAAAGTTTTGGACTTGAATAAAAAAGAGTCTTACAGAAGCATTACCCCAATTATTTTTCATAAGTAAATAAATATAAGAATTCTGATGATTCTTTCTTATTCCTGCTGCTTTTTCCTTTCTTTGTTCACTTTTTTCAGTTTGCAAATGGATGGATATATGGTGAAACATATTCTGAGTCTTCCAAGGTGCAGCCATTAATGAAACAATATAAACTGTTATCAGAAAAGGTGAGGAATTTGTTCATTCTTCATTACACAGGTGTTTCTAAACATTTGTTTCTCTATCTTTGATAAGAGGCAACTGGCTGTTTGTGAAATTTGGCATTTTGGCTTTGTCTTCCCTGACACAAAGATGTTTTTTGTTTGTTTTTATTTTTGTTTTGTTTTACACAGCAAGATAACTAATGTGATTGTTACCTCACTGTGCAATCCTAAGTGGAGACAAAACACTTGTAGTTTTTCTTGCAAGATAGCTAGGTAAGATCAGCACCATAGCCCCCAATCATAATTGACCTCATCAAGTTTACCTTGTGGTAAAACTAAAGTGCATTGTCTCCACTATGTTTTTACAATGTGTGATAGCAAACATATTTTCGTTATCCCACAATAAAAACATGCCTTTTCGATCAGTGAAGACATAGCCTTTGTCTAGTTTGGTTTGGTGTTTATTTCAAGGACTAGAAAAAGTACTTTGGTACACATGATAAATTAACAATTCTTGTCACTTTTATATTCATATTAGAGTGTGCTAGCACAATGCACTGTCATTATCACCATCAGCCCTCTGATTCTGAAGCCATGGCAAGGCCAGACCTCTTCTGCATAACTCATCTGTAAGGCTGCAAGTTTGTCATGGAAGTCATGGACTCCATGACTTTTCATGACTTATGCTGCAGCTGGTGCACTTGGCTGAGGGGCAGCTCAGGCAGCCCCTGTGCCAGTCACACTGGCCACTGCAGGGGCAGTTCCCTGACAATGGGAACTGCAGGGGTGGTGTCTGCAGGTGGAGGCAGAATGCAGAGTTGCCTGGCCATTCCTCCACCTAGGAGCTGAAAGTGAGGGATGTCACCGCTTTTGGAGAGCCCCCTGGGTAAGCACTGCCCAGGGCCTGCCTCACCCTATCCTGGGCCCCAACCCCCTACCCCCTCTCACACCCAGACTCTGCTAGTGCGGGGGGGGAGGGGGAAGAGGGCACATAGCCAGGTAGGGAGCCTGCCAGCCTCACCAACCCCCGCTCCAGCACCTGCAGGGGTCCGGTCTGTGGGCCGGCACCCACTCCCTCCCAACCCCAAGCACCCAGGCCACCCTCCCCCAGCACCCATGGCATCCCCGGGCAGCCCTCCCCAAGTTTTAGTGGGGTACATACTAAAAGTCATGGACAGGTCACGAGCCATGAATTTTTGTTTACTGTCCATGACCTGTCTGTGACTTTTACTAAAAATACTCATGACTGAAATGTAGCCTTACTTATCTATGAGACTGAAAAAGTTCATATATCACATGTCCATATGATTTGGTTCACATAAGTGGTTTGAGAATAAATAGTTGCCCTTACTATTTCTCTTAATTGGCCTCCTTATGTATGCACAGACTGTTTCTTTGCTGTTTCTAGGGCACTGCAGACTGTTTGCAATTTGTCTCAGTGGATGTAAATTTGCAATGCTACACAACAGGGCAGAGGGCTAGTGATAATGCATCAGATTTTATTCCACTCTGTTATATAATCCTCAGTCACTCTAATGTGTACTTCCCCTAGGAAAAAGAAATTTATCGGTGGCCAATCAAAGAATCTTTGAAAACCATGCTAGCTTGGGGTTGGCGGATTGAAAGGACAAGGGAGGGAGATAGTATGGCCCTTTATAATCGGACACGTCGCATATCTCAGACAAGTCAGGTGAGTACTGTGTTAGACTTCAAGCCATTTTATTAATGACTATGTACTGATTTTGTGTGCTCCTGTCTTTTTACCGGGATGGTGTATTTAAAATGCAAGTGTCAAAATCTACTTGGGATGTTCTTGAGCTTCCCCCATGTACCTTTATTATAGCACTCACTTGAAGCTAAAGTTCACATGTCTATTAACCTCTTGTTTCACATGCTCAAAACTTCCTGAAAACTCTCCTTTTCAGTTGTAATGTTCCCTGTTTAGGCATAGCCCAAACATGAAAGTGTAAGCAAAATCTGTTATCATGCTTACAAATTGTGCCAGCGTGAAAAAATGCTTGTGGTTTAAAAAAAAAAAAGGAAACTTTGTGTAAATAAAAAATATATCTCAAAAAGACTGAATTAACAAGCTGAAAATGTCCAGTTGGTTAGATCTCCCTATAGCGTATTTCCCACATAATTTGGTATTAAACATTTTTTTAAAATTGAGATTGAAAAAATAATGTAATTTTTTATTTTTTTTTGCTTTGTTTAGAGTCAGTTATGATACTGTTTATGATAATGTAATGCAAAGTGAGGCACACTGGAAAACATAATCCCAACTGCACATAGAAAACAATAGGGTCTAAATGTGCTGTTACCACTGTAGAAAGAAATCTTGAAGTCATTGTGATAGTTCTCTCAAAACATCTTCTCAATGTGCAGCAACAATCAAAAAAACTAAGAATGTGAGGAAAGGGATAGATAATCAGACAGAAAATACCACCACTATATGCCACTATATAAATCCATGGTACGCTCACACTTTGAATACTCATGCTGTTCCACTCACTCCATGTCAAAATAGATATATTAGAATTGGAAAAGTACAGAGAAGGGCAACAAAAATGATAAGTGGCATGAAGCAGCTTTCATATGAGGAGAGATTAAAAAAACTGGGATTGTTCAGCTTCACAAAGAGATGACTAAGCGGGGATATGAGAGAGGTCTTTAAAATAATAAATGGTGTGGAGAAAGTAAATAGGGAAATGTTAATTCCTCTTTCATATAATGCAAAAAACAGGGGCTCACCCAATGAAAATAGTAGCAGGTTTAAAACAAACATAAAGAAGTGCTTCTTCACACAATGCACAGTTAAACTGTGGATCATGTTGCCAAAATAATAACTGTCCTCAAAAAACAATTACCGTAGATAAGTTCATGGAAGATAGATCCATCAGTGGTTATTAGCTAAGATGGTCAGGGGTGCAACCTCATGCTCTGGGTGTCATCTGACTGCTAGAAGCTGGGACTGGATGACAGGGGATGGATCACTGTATAATTGCCCTGTTCTGTTCATTCCCTCTGATGTATCTGGCACTGTCCACCGTCAGAAGACAAGGTACTAGGCTAGACTGACCATTGGGTTGACCCAGTGTGGCCATTCTTATGTCCAGTGCTGTTTGAACTGTTGTCATTAGGAAAACATTATTTTGTGTCAGTGAGAAAAAAAGGAATATGTTTTCAGTCTGTTGTTCATAGGAGTTGTGTGTATAATTCTAAACACACTGTCCTGAAAGATATTCTTAAGGATCAACAGGAGGCATTTTTCAAAGGGGTCCATTGACTCTCCAGTACATAAATATAAATATTTTCAGAAGACGAAAGTGTCATTATGAGGACTGATGATATTTTAGACCTATCACAGAAATTACTGTTTTTGTTTGTTTGTTTTTGTTTTTGTTTTGTTTTTTTTTTAACTCTCACATTTGAAAATCTGAATCAGTGCTCAGTTTTCCATCAAAAGCACTTTTGGCAAAATTTCCAATCATTCCTAATCTAAAGGTTCTAACAATAGTACTGAGGATTTCTTTTTTGCCAATACTGTACTTTTAGTAATCAGGGTTTTGGAGCTGTGCTCCAGCTCCACTCAACTCCTGTCAAAAACCTGCAGCTCCACTGCTCTGGAGCTGCTCTGCTCTCCGGCTCTGGGCTCTGCTCCAAAGCCCTGTTTAGTAAGCATAGTCGTGGAGCTAGTTACTGGTCTCTCACTGTCTGGCCTTATCCCCTTTGTGTTAGTGTGTTCTGAAGAAAATTCAAGAAAGCAGATCTCTTATCGCTACTTTTTTAGAATAAATTCTATACAAAACTTGGTGGCTTGGTTGTAGTTCTTTAATACAGTATTTTTCACACTGAGCTCAAATCTGAAATCTTTGTTCAGGCAAAACTTCCATTTAAGCAGAAGAGATTTTTGCTTGATTGTGACCTTTCTCTGAAAATAACTGGCAATGTTTGCGTTGTAACTATCTGACTAATCTGTGTTCTTAAATCTACCCCTGGTTCCAGTTAATCTTTCCAATTTTAGTATTACTGTTGTCAGGCAAAAAAAGAAAAGAAAATTAAAGTAACTCTCATGTAATGCTCTGTTTTTCTGCCAATATATATGTAAGTGCTCCTTTCTACCTCAAGTTTGCTTTTTCTTTAGCTAGTTGATTGCCTAGAATATCTAGGTTACATGAATCTATTACGACCTAGTATTTGTAATATGTCATTGCTTTTTTGCACATCGGTCATTCAGGTGTCTGTAGACGCAGCCCATGGTTACAGCCCTCGAGCTATCGACATGAGCAATGTTACCCTCTCCAGAGATCTGCATGTAAGTATTATTGTAGTTAAGTTTAAAAAAATATAAATGCATAAAATTTTCTTTTATGGATTTATGTAAAATAAAAGTTCAGTGTCCTGTAGTTTTAGTTCATTCAAAAGGCATTGTTAAGACTGAAAACTTAACATTTTACTTACGGGACAATTGACCCTGGAATCCCCCTGTGTGCAAAACATCTGATGTTAATGGGAGTTCTGCACACAAGGGCTTGCAAGATCAGTCTTTTAGTTTTGTATGTAGCTGTTAGCAACGTTCATGGTCTGCTGTTTTTCAAAGTAAATGTCTCGCTACTCTTCTTTCTGAAATAAATAAATGCCAGGTCTTGAGTCAGCCTTATGAAAAACCACCTTGTATTTATGAAGAAGGAAAGAGAGAAATTAACTGGGGGCATGATTTTTTCAATTTTAATCTTTCATCAGATTTATAATCAGTAGCCAGTAAAAATAAAATAACTTTTGAAGTGATAAATAAATGGACAGTGATGTTTTAAAAGTATTTATTTTTACAGAAATATTATCAGCTGTGGTTGATATATAGATCTTTACCGATGCTTCCACTACTCTTAAGAGCTGCCGAGTCAATATTGTTTAACATCTGATAAATGTCTGTCAGGGATGGTCTAGACAGTATTTGGTCCTGCCATGAGGGCAGGGGACTGGACTCGATGACTCTCGAGGTCCCTTCCAGTCCTAGAGTCTATGAATCTATGAAAATCAGGATGGCCACCACACACACAGTTCCCTTAGAAATAACTTCCTGTAAGTTTCATATCCAGATTCGTCACCAGGTTGATTGCTTGAAGTCAATGAGCAAGAACAAGGTGCTCTAGTTTTTTCCATTGTGAAATGAAATTCAAGACTCTCTTTGCCCAGCAATTCTAATAACAAAATGAAAGTTTTGAAACACTGTAGAAATGGAAAAGAGAAGTGGTGGTACTTACCACATCCACAATCTCAGCATCCCTCTTTCTCTGTGCCTAACTTAAGCCTCCTATGTATCTTTGATACAGCAGGGGATGCAGAAACGTATGTAAGTTTCATAATAAGTATTGACACAGGAGTATTTATTGGTCTTAAAATATATGATTTGTTGCTATATCCTTTTCCCCCCTTAATTATATGCCATTACTTCTAATTAATATCCCCTGTGACTCCTGGAAGTATTTTCTCTTCTGCTCTGGAGTTTGCCGAACACAGGTCAGACACACAGCACTTGTAGATTACTGTCATCTCTCCTTTGGCTGTCATATGGTCACTCTACACATAATTAGGTTTTTGTCTGTATCTTAGTTATGTCCCTTTGGCTTATTCATAATGTTTATTATTATTCTCTGAATTTCCTGTGTATTTCTGGCATTGAGATGCCTGAACTGAATGCATTAATACAGAGTTGTATGAAGTGGCGCTATTAACTGGTCTCTCTGATTTTTTTTTTATTTTATTTTTTTTTACATATGCAATCCTAAAATATCACTTAGTGGATAAACTATTGGATTGCAATGTTCTAATAGATCTAGTTTCAGGTCCACTACCGATCCTAGCTGTCTTTTGGCATTTGTGCTTTCCAAGTTCAATATCTTTGTCACTTTGAATATTTGTGTGTTAGTTTATTTTTTCCCCAATGTCTCAAACTGAATTTTCTCAGGTTCTTGTTTCCAGTCTCTATTTCTAACCACTGTAGGTTTTTGTGTATCTTTGCCTGGAGTTTGCAATTCCTCCCAATTAAATATCATTGCTATATTTTAACTAGTAAGCCATTAAACTTACTAATAGCTTCTCAAGATTTTGAATAAAATTGAGTCATACTAGTTCCTGCAGCATTCGACTCTGGACTTACCCCAAATGAATGCATCTTCATTATTATAACCAGAAACGGCGTGAGGGTTTTTGGTGCCGTAGGCGCAGGGCCGGCTCGCTGGTCCCGCGGCTCCGGCAGACCTCCCGCAAGCATTCCTGCGGACGTTCCTCTGGTCCTGCGGCTCCAGTGGACCTGCCGCTGGCATGCCTGCAGATGCTCCACCGGAGCCGCTGGGCCAGCAAACCGTCCGCAGGCAAGCCTGCGAGAGGTCCACCGGAGCAGTCTGCCGCCCTCCCAAATCCTGGTGCCCTATGGAAGCGCCAGCCCTGATTATAACTATGCTTAGCACTTATGCAGGACTTTGCATATTCAAATACAAACATTAGTTAACCCTCACACTACTGCTGGGATGTAGATAAGCATTTATTGCAGTATTACAGCTTGGGAAACTTAAAGCAGAGAAGTTAAGTGATTTACTCAGGGCCAAACTGCAAATAACTGGCATTAGAACTAGAGCTAAATTTAGAATTCAGGACTTTGGGAATACCAATCCCATGCTCATTATTTTACACCACATTATCTGCCATTTGTCACTGATAATTCCCCTTTGTTTACAGCCATCCAGTGAGTTAGAATTCAATGCTGACTGTCCTTATGATCGCGAGTGGCTAGTTTCGCCAGTTATGTTTGAAGCTAGCTTTTGGTTAGAAGCCTACTTTTGTTCCGCAATCAATAACATCACCCGAACTAAACAAATGTAACTAAAATTTCATTTGCATCATTATGTCTGGTTGCAATTTTTCTAGTAATTTTCAGGCACATGAGCAATGCATTTGTGAGAGATAACACGTAAATGTGAGTTGTAATTCGGTTTGATATAACTTTTTTTTTTTGAGGTTTTAATGTATCTTAAATAAGAACTTAGCCTACATGCTCCAACTTTGACTTAAGTTGGTGGCTTTTGGAAAGGCAACTACTTTGACTGTAGTAAAAAGTTGGTGTTTGGATTTTTGGAATTGTTAAATTAAATATATATAAATGATGTTTTTTGTCCTAAGAAGGTGTTCTAATATACCCATCTTTTCCTAGAGATTGTCTTAGTCTGAAGACAGGTTATAGCCAAAATTTTCAAGCTTGCATCTAAATCAGGCCTGTACAACATGCGGCCCCCAGGCTGCATGCGACCTGCGTGGGCTCACTGTGTGGCAAGTGGTGGGGTGGGGCTGCTGGGTTCACACCATGCCCAGGGGGAGGGAGGCTCGTCTCACAGCCTCGTGCGCGCCACCATCCAACCGCCCTAATGGCCAGAACCGCACATGACTCTGTCTCTCGCTCCCCCCACCTGGCATACAGCAGGTGCGTCACTTCTGGTGCCTGCTGAGGCAGGAAGCGCTGGGCACGAGGCAGAGCCGGTAAGTGCCGAGCGAGGGGAGGGGCTCCCAGCCTGGACTTGAGCTGCAGCTGGCGGTGGGGGGCCTGGGCCGAAACACCACGCCCAAGCTGCCCCCTTCAGTTGGGGGTGGGGTGGCTACTGCACTGGTTGGTCCCAGGGCGGCCTCCATAGTGATGGGTAGGGGGGTGTTGAATTGTCTGTGGGCAGCCAGGAAATCCCAGGGGGAGACGTGTGTGTGTGTGTGTGTGTCTGTGTGTTGCACCTGCCCTGCCCCGACTACTGCCCCCTTCCCTGATCCAGGGACCTTCTCCCTTCCCGCCCCCTATCACACTGCTGCTCCCCTCCCCCTCCTGAGCTCCCTGTGTTTGTGTGTTGGACAGTCACATCCAATCCCTTCACACTGCCCCCCTTTCCCCTCCCCTTAGTTCATAGCCCCAGAAAATCCCTTCAAATTGCCCCCCTTTTCCCCTCCCCTAATTTCATGGGGGAATGACGAGCCAAGTAGGCGGGTAGTGGCAGCGAGGCTTTATACTTCAGGGTGGAGTGAGGAGGCGAGGGGCAAGTCAGTGACTGGAGGGGAGCATCCATTTTCAGTATTTTAATTTTTAGTACTGCTGTGTGCAGTAATATAGGGACGGGGTGTTTTGGAGGGGCTGGGTGGCATGTGGGGGTGTGTTTTGGTGGGGCCGGTGGGTTTCAGCCCTTGCCGCTTTACGAGTTGTGCAGGCCTGATCTAAATCCATAGTTAGTGCACTAGTTTTCATATATAAGCAATGAAACATTGCATTGAAAGCAATAGGAACTGCGCATCACGTCTACATACCATAGCACAAAAGGAATGTTACAAACTGCCCTTTCCCCTAGAGCAGTTCAATTAAGTTTGAGAGACCCAGGTAGGTTTTAACTATATTTTGAAAACTACAATAGAATCCAAGTGAATGCTCCTAAGCTATAATACAATAAGTAAAGTAAGCAATCTCACTTCCAGCTGGGCAAGGCGTACCAGATGCGAGCAGACAAACCTTCCTCTCTGTTCAGTCTGTCATCTCTCAACATGTAAAAGCACTTAACCCCACCCCATCTCTCTCAAGTTATATACCTGGCTTGTAATGGTCACATGCAGAGCCTGCCTGGACAGCCCCATTATAGCTCCCTCTACTGCTGAGAAATGTGGAACCCAAACATGTATTACAACATTAATCAAGACATATTAAAACAGGGATGAGATGAACATTAAAACAAGAAGGGCAAATTTGTCTCACCCCAGGGATACAGGAGCATCTAAGGGTACAGCCTGTATGGGAGCTCTCCAGTCCCCTAACAGGAATGAGAAGTGCTATTGAGATTGTGGCAGTAGATCCACAATTATCTGGATCCAGTGAATAGAAAACACCCATGTAAGGGGTGCAAAGTCATTGCTGACCCACTACGAAGTGCTGGAGCAGCAGGAGCGTAGGACGAGAGGTTCTGTGCTTACCTGCGCCTTTGGGGATGGATTCCATCGCCCAGCCTGATGTAGTACTTCATACAAAATTGGTTTCTTTGGTCTTTGTGCAAGGTTGAGGGAGAAAATCAGTGCAGAAGAAATAACTGTACTGGGTTTGGCTGTTGAGTTCCAGATTTGTCAATTTGACTAATCAATAAAAATGACAGTTTGCAATTGAACATTTAAATGTAATTTTATATATCACCTACATTACAATATCTTGATATTAAGTATAAACTGAAAAATTACCTTTCTTTGAGATGAGCCATTATAACATAAATCATTAACTTCTCCATTTTCTTAAGGCAATGGCTGAAATGATGGCTGAAAACTACCATAACATATGGGCAAAGAAAAAGAAAATGGAACTGGAATCAAAAGGTAATCCTGTGGGTGTTTCTGCTTGTTTGTTTTTGGGGGGTTTTGAGGTATTTTAAGTTCAGAGTGACTCAACTTAGCTTGTACGTTTATGATGCAGTATTAAAGAAAGTCAGATTAAAAAAGAAATAAAACCATTGGTTTAAAATTGACCCAAAAATCAGACATTATGACAAAACAATTGTTCACAGTTTTCAGATTACTTTATTATCATGATCCTTATTATTTTTGAACATCCACAAGAGTGTTGGAGACTTCTTGGAAATACGGAGTGAGACAGTCCATACCCCCAGAGAATTTAGTCTAATTCAATAAGGAAAAAGAGAGGACAAGAGCTTGTTTAACTAAGACTTCTATACATCCTGATGATTGTATTGCATTTGGTTTCTTTTATTTATTTTATTTCCCGTGTGATACCAGACTCTTGGTCACAAGAGTTAGACTTCATTCACACTACTCTACATATTGCCAAATTATCCAGCAGTGTATTAATCAAGAATTATATTCATTACACATTAAATTGACAAATGTGATTAATCCTAGATTAGTTCCTTGGCTTCACAAGGAGTGTACTCTGTCTAATATCTTCTGGTCCAGATGGTAAATATTACTGTACACGATAGTTGTTACTTGTTATGTTTTCTTTTGTGTTAAAGAAAGTTAAGTGTGTTTTTTTTTATTTTTGTTTTTTTCTGCTTTAATGCTAACATTTTATTCTGTAGATCAGGATGGGCAAACTTTTTGGCCTGAGGGCCACATCTGGGTATAGAAATTGTATGGCGGGGCCATGAATGCTCACGAAATTGGGGATTGGTGTGTAGGAGGGGGTGAGGGCTCTGGTTGCGGGTGCAGGCTCTGGGGTGAGGCCAGAAATGAGGAGTTCAGGATGCAGGAGAGGGCTCTGGGCTGGGACTGATGGGCTTGAAGGGCGGGATGGGGATTAGGGCTAAGGCAGCGGGTTGGGGCACAGGAGGGGCTCAGGGGTGCAGGCTCCACCTAAGCAGCTCCCGGAAGCAGCGGCATGTGCCGTTTCCAGCTCCTATGTGGAGGCGTGGCCAGGAGGCTCTATGCGCAAGTGCCTCCCCTTCAGGTCCCATTGGCCGCAGTTCCCGATGTAGGAGTCCGAGGGGCGACATGCTGCTGCTTGCAGGAGCTGTGTGGAGTCACGTCATGCGCCAAACAGGGCAAGCCCACACCCCACTCCCTGGTTGGAGTGCCAGAGTGGGGCAGGCCCAACTCTACTCCCCGGAGGGAACTCCAGGGCCGGATTAAAAGGTCTGAAGGGCTGGATGCGGCCCACCGCTGCTGTAGATGTTATAATCTTTTAATTTCTTCATGGGAAAAAAATAGTAATGGCATTGTACATTTCACTGACTGGAATTTAGGGGTTTTTTTCTCACCCAAAGATGCCAAGGCAAAGAGCAAATATGGAATTTTTTTCTTTTTTATCTCAATTTCTATATATTGTACAGTGGTAGCTAGTGTTTTAATGGTGGCTTGATACCTCCATACGTGTATTTAAACTAGAGCTCTATAGATACTGGCTATTTGCCAGATTGCACTGTGTTAATCATACACATTCCTACTGACTCAAATGGGGTTACATGTGTATGACTGAAGGCAGAATTTTGAACCATTGTCAGTAAATGTATAAATGAAACCTTAGTATTACTGAGCATTAAGGCCTTATCTGGTTGACTTTGTGTTGGATGAATAAGAGAGTGAATTTCCATATATTCCATTACATTTCCCCTCATTTCACTTTCTTTGCGATTTTTTTTTAAAAATAAAATGTATCTAACCTAAGTAGCCAGTTTAGGGGGAGGGGATTTGGATTTCTGAGGAATGTTGCCGGAAGATTAGACATTTGGAATAGGGAGGTGTATTTGGCGCCTGAAAAGGCAGAGGTGTTGCCGCTGTGCACTCATTAAATAAGGGGATTTACAGGAAAGGAAGGAAGCATAAAGAGGGGTGTGTTTTTATTGAAAACCTTGCAGGGAGTTACGATGAATGATAGGCTGGGTGCTACTTGGTAAGAAGTGTGGATTGGTTTGGCAGGTGAAAAATTGTTATGATTTTCCAGTATATTTGCCTTTTTGTGATATAGTGAATATATCTGGTTTCCCACAGATGAAAATGGCAGTATAATAATTTAGATATCTGATACCGGTCATGTGTATACATAGGGTTATATTATCTTGTATAGTTTTTTTATTTTTTGCAGAAAGATCTTTCAAATTATGATCCTCTGCTGTCACCTAATGGTCAGGTGTATTCAGTACAATAATATTCTTTATAGAGTTCTCTCCTTGTACATGTGGATCTTTTCACCATCTCCAATTATGAAATATGAGTCTTTTTGATGTGAGGGCATATCTATGTGGGTTGCCGTTTCACAGAGGGAAAATGCATGATTCCAACAAGCTGTAGTTTACTGGCTTTTCTGGGAGGCTTTAAAATTCTAATTTTATTGAGTCCTTTATCCATGCATTGCATACAGAATATGTAGCATCTCCATGCAAGGTAGAACAATTTAAATCATTGATTGAAAAATTAATGTAAATTAGATAGAGACCTTATAAACCTAATTCAGATGTGTACTATTGCAACTGTAGATATAAATTCGTAGTTAACTAAACCATAAATGCTGGATTCTTTTTTTTTAATGTCCCTACCTTGAATATTACAAAACTGCTGTAGGAAACAAAAATGTTGTACGTGAAGGCACCAACACTCAACCACTCAGGCTTGTACAAAACTTTACTCACATGAACTACAATGCAACTCACTGACTACAGTGCAACTGCGTATGTTGCTAAACTTTAAGCATGTTCATAAGTGTTGCAGCATCGGGGGCCAAAACTGTATTTTCATTAAAAGCTTCTGTCTTAGTGAGACAAAATCTTGGCCGCTTCAAAACAAAATTGCTTCAGTGTTAATGTGAAAAGTTATCAATACTTTCAGTCTGCTAAGTTTTTGTGAACTTTTTTATACACAGTTCAAAATTTTCAAAAATAAAGGAAAGACCTCTCCTTCAGTACATGGCACAGTACAGTTTATACTTGGTGAGGATGTGCCCCCAGGAGTCTAAAATTAGGCTTCTAAGCTCATATTTAGGTACCTAAGGGTGAGCTTTTCAAAGGCACCTAAGTGACTTAGAAGCACAAATCCGATTGACTTCAAACTGCAAACCTTGATGGAACTTGGTCAAACAATTTCGTTTTTTCCTGACTTGTGGCAGTTCAATATATAGAAAGATGGTGCTGGATGTAAATTTGGTATGGTGTATTTTCTTATTAATTTTGTGTTTGACTTGTTCTTACAGTAAGGGTGTTAATGAAGCTCTGGGCTTGTTTTTTTAAGTATAGGTGAGCATTTAAAATGCTCATCTAAAGTAAAAAGTTTGTATGAAATCTACAAACAATTCATAAACTAATAATAAATTACAAAACATCCGTTTTAGAGATTTGACTCTCTAAATGGTAAGAAAGTAAAAATAAAAGTAGCAACATGTAAATAATACTCTTATAAATATGAGTAACTATTACTCACGTGAGGTGTCCCATTTGCTTCTCTGGAGATACTCATGTGAATAAGAACCATTCATATGGCTAAGGGTTTACAAGATTGGGACCTTAGACATAAAGGTTGAACCCTGCTCTGTTGAAGTCTATGCGAGTTTTGCCATTGACTGCAGTTGTGCCAGGATTTCACCCAAGATCTAATAATAGATATTCATGCAGTCAGCTATATAATGAATGTTGACACTTTTTTTGTCAAAGACAATACACTTTTATATTTTATTAAACAATTTTTACTGATGCAAATCTCCCTCAGGTGCACAAGCTCTTCTTACTAATGAAAAACTCAGTTGGGCTGTTTTTCTTTCTTCTGATTTACATAGGATTTTCATGTCTATTTATTTTGTATGTGTTTTTCATGTCTATCTAAAGGCATAGCATTGAGAACTCAGCAGCATGTGTGAAACATGACATGAAAACCAAAAATACCTGACATTAATGTAGTGTCTGCACCCGTTTGTTTTAATGGAGACAACATACATTTGCCTGCCAGAGTTTATTTTTCCATGCATTTTAAAGAGCTTATTCAGACCTCCTGGAAACTTCTAAAGAATCTTCTTTTTGAAAACATCTCTTCTTATTTGTAGTGTTTTCTGAATTGGATTGGTTTCCTTAATGTTATATTTTTATCAGAGACTTGATGTGATAACAAAATACTTACCTGAAGTTACCATTTTTTGTGACTTCATAGTAATTTCCACAGCAATTAATTGTACCCTGTTAGAGAATGGTGACTTCAGGTGGAAAATAAGTACTGAGAGCTAATGAATTCTTAACTCCGAAGAAAGCAACAAAGAGTCCTGTGGCACCTTATAGACTAACAGATGTATTGGAGCATAAGCTTTCGTGGATGAATACCACCTGCGTCTGATGAAGTGGGTATTCACCCACAAAAGTTCATGCTCCAGTGCGTCTGTTAGTCTATAAGGTGCCACAGGACTCTTTGTTGCTTTTTACAGATCCAGACTAACACGGCTACCCCTCTGATACTTAACTCCAAAGAAAAACTCAGAGATAATATTTTTATGCAAATATGCACACTGGTAGTAGTAATAATTATCTTATGGATTTATCCTCATGAAAAATTGGCTGTATTTGCAACCAGTGGGAAATTAAAAAGCCATATTTTTTGGAAAATTTTAAATTTTATTTCCTTAATTATCTTTTTTCTCTCTCCACCACAAAAAGCTGGTTAGAGTGATCAGTTGTCTGAATTATCTCTGAAGATCATGCTTTTCAAATTTTCCATGTAGTATTGACTTTTTTTATTACTATAAAATAGATCATCACAATTTGATATTTATCTTGATACGCTTTTATTTTGCTAAAAATGTGATCCCTTTGTTATTACCATTGTATTTATAAAAAGCAAAGAACTCTGCTTCTCAAAGGAGCAAATTCTGGTCCCCCTAGAAGTTTCTGCCAGTGACTTCAGTATGACTAGCCAATGACACACAGTATTTAGCAGCAGTGTTTTTAAATTATACTATTTATGTACTAATTATACTATAGTGAGCTTTTAAAGATAACTATAGTGTGCCATGTTGGACATTTTCTTTTGGACAGTGAGTAGAAAGAAGAAAAAAGCACAAATGTGAGTTAAAATCTAACTAGACACAAGTTTTAGCAGTGAGGGAGTGATAATGTGCTGTGAAGCATGATCACTAGCATAATGTCAAGGCATAACTGTAACTTTTTAAGTGCTTTTTCCTTACTAGAATTTTTTTTATCTAGGATGTTGATGTTTCTTTCTATCATGACATTTTCAGGTCTTGGGATAATTTGACTAAATTACAAATATATGTGTAGTCAGGTCTATAAATATAGTTTAAATGTATATTCAGATACTCTGTGTGGAAAAACAATGTGCTTAGTGAAACAGAAAAGTAGGGAGGAGGGATAGCTCAGTGATTTGAGCATTGGCCTGCTAAACTCAGGGTTGAGTTCAATCCTTGAGGGGGTCATTTAGGTATCTGAGGCAAAAATCTGTCTGGGGATTGGTCCTGCTTTGAGCAGGGGGTTGTACTAGATAACCTCCTGAGGCAGGGCTGCCAAGGGGGAAGGAGGGCAAGTGGGGCAATTTGCCCCAGGCTCCGCAGGGGCCCCCACAAGAATTTTTCGAGGACCCTGGAGAGTGGTCCTTCACTTGCTCTGGGGGCCCCAGAAAACTCTCGCGGGGCTTGGGCCCCTGGAGCTTCTTCTGCTCCGGGTCTTTGGCAGCGGGTCCCTGTGTGGAAGGACTCCCCCGCCACCAAAGTGCCACGTCTTCGGTGGCAATTTGGCGGCGGGAAGACCCCAGGCCCCCTGAATCCTCTGGGTTGCCCTGTCCTGAGGTACCTTCTAACCCTGACATTCTATGATGTTATTGGTACTTTAGAGTAAAGAGGAACCTACCGTGTATTTTACTAGTTGTTAGAGTGACCTACAAAGCACTGCATGTTATCACAGACTTGTTACAAACAAGGATGTGCCATCTCACCGCATGTTTTCTAACTACTTTGTCATTTTCTTGACATTTTGTAGTAGGAGGAGGCAACCATCCTCTTCTGGTTCCCTATGACACGCTGACAGCCAAAGAAAAAGCCAAAGACCGAGAGAAAGCACAGGATATTTTCAAGTTTCTACAGATCAATGGATATGTTGTCTCCAGGTAAATTGACATCCAATGCAGAATTTGCTTCACAGCAGATAATTAACCCTCCTTAATAGCTTGTTTAATATAAAAGGATCTAAAGGAGTGTTAAGCTTAAGAGGTTTTGTTTTTTTTAAGATAATGAGGGAACAATTCTGCTTGGCTCTTACATAAGTACATGATAAGGGTAGGGTGGGGAACAGAAACAGAAACTTTGTTCAATCTAGCTCACAGAGCCCAGGCAGAATTCTAATCCCTGTATACTGGGGAATCCTGGGAGGTATTCTGCATCCGTTATTCTGTGCTCCTCAGAAAGCTCCCCTGTATCTGAGTACTCTCAGCTCCATTGGGTTCCCCTGCTCCATCACCTGCTTTCTACTTTGTATTCCACACTCAGGGGAGGACTCTCAGCCCCTTCCACTGCCCTGGGGATGTTGAGAGGGGGAACAGGCCTCAAGTCTGCAATTCCCCCTATCCCCCAGTACCAAGGAATTGTTTCTGCCCACCTCAGCTGGCCAGGGCTGTCTTTGGCTCTAGGAAAGCCTGGTTAGATTCCTCTGTGGCTTGGAAGTACCCTGTGAAGTGACCCCCTTCTTCTGCCAGGTTGTCTCCACTCATCCCCAGCTGCTGCTGCTGATCTTCTACCTCTTGCTTCAGGGCTGGCGTCTGCTCTAGCTGCCACTAATGCTGCCCAGTCCCTAACTCGTGGAGTGGGGTGCCCTGACTCTTCTTCTCCTATGGGCATGGGAATGTCAGAATTGTCCCTAGCTGATGCATCTGTGAGCTCTCCTGCAGTTTTTCGTTCCAGACATTGCTGCATTTTGCTCAGCTGCAGTTTGTTCTGCAGAAATAGCAGAGACCCAAGAAGGCTTTAAATAGAGGTGTGGTAGGCTGAGAGAGGCAATCACCTCCC
The DNA here is from genome assembly GCF_003597395.2 of Chelonoidis abingdonii. NCBI lineage: Eukaryota > Metazoa > Chordata > Testudines > Testudinidae > Chelonoidis > Chelonoidis abingdonii. The sequence continues at coordinate 141,640,443 of NC_133771.1, forward strand.
CTCATCTCTCTTGGATGAGAGGCAGAAAAACCTCTCACCCTCTTTGAGGCACATTCCCACATGCATTTTGAGATACGAAGAAGCTAAGCTCCAGTATGTTGGCATGAGCTCTCCCTTTTCCTTTCTAGGAATTAGCCATTTCCTGCTGATCCAACCAAACTTCTCTCCATTGAGATGGGGAGAGGCATTTAAAATTCAAACTCTGTTGTAGTTGAATATACGGTATTTTAGATAAAATTTACTGCTGTATTGTAGTTAACAATAATTGGGAAGTAATCATATACTGAATAGGATGATCTAAGGTAAAACAATTCAAAATTGGGTGCCACAGATTGGGAATCACAATTTAATAAGAGGCCCTGATCTTCAGATGTCCTATTCACTTAATTCTCTCTGAAAATTAAGGTATTATTTAGCTATTTGAATCATAGGGTTAGAAGGGACTGCAAGACTCACCTAGTCTAACTCTCTACCTACATGCAGGATTTGTTGTGTCTAAACCATCCAAAATATAAATATGGATGTGGGTGTCTAACCTCAGACATCCAATTATGAACATTTTAGCCTATGATTTTAACTTAAAAGAGTGAACCACTGACAAAATTTTAGTGCCATTTTGGCAAAAATTCGATGAGAAAGATTAAATAAAGCTTGAGTTTTGATGCGCTATTACTACTGAATGTTTTTTCTGTGAATATGAATATTTTGGTAGCTTCAAAATTACTCATCTTGGAGGAGTCAAAGCTTGGGAAACAATGTAAGACAGTAACGCATAACTGAGAAAGAAGCTTAAAATGTGGGATCAATATCTTCAGCAAAACCCTTTTTCTATAAGCCTTATTTGAGGAATCTGTATTTTTATGTAACTGGCTAAAGTATAAGTATAAATAAGACAAATATGTGTGACAGAAGAAAATTTGGCTCCAAATAAGAAATGTTTCTTATCCCAACAGACTGTTGAGAAGTACCAGAGTAGGTAGCTTTGGGCTGTTTAGTGAATTAAGACTGCATTGAGTCAATGTGTGGGAAATTATTTATTTATTTCTTATTTCAGAGGATTAAAGGACCTGGAGTTAGACACACCTTCCATTGAGAAACGATTTGCTTACAGTTTCCTTCAGCAGTTGATAAGATATGTGGATGAAGCCCATCAGTACATTCTGGAGTTTGGTATAATACCTACTTACATTTTTACTAAATATTTTAACTCATGAAATTTGCAGTGAAAAACTTAAAAACAAATGTATAGTTTCCAAAAATACCATATTCTTAGAGTGTATGGTCTTTTTCTGAAGGACATTGGTTTTTTGGAAGGTGTCAGTACAATGGCTATAGTAAAACTTAGCATTGTAGACATTGATTTAACATCTTATCTGTCAGGTAGTTATTTCAAACTTCATCTAGTCCAGGGGTAGGCAACCTATGGCACGGGTGCCGAAGGCGGCACACGAGCTGATTTTCAGTGGCAGTCACACTGCCTGGGTCCTGGCCGCTGGTCTGGGAGGCTCTACCATTTAATTTAATTTTAAATGAAGCTTCTTAAACATATTAAAAGCCTTGTTTACTTTACATACAATAGTAGTTTAGTTATATATTATAGACTTATAGAAAGATTCCTTCTAAAAACATTAAAATGTATTACTGGCATGTGAAACCTTAAATTAGAGTGAATAAATGAAGACTCAGCACACCACTTCTGAAAGGTTGCCGACCCCTGATCTAGTCACTCCTGAGATATAGGTTTGAGACAAAAGGCTCTCAGCCTACCCATATGGTAACTTACATTCTTTGAATCATATCGTCTTTAAGATTTGTAATATTACTTCTAAATCATGTAATCCCCAATCAGCGAACCAGGCAAAATAAAAATGAAAACTGCCTCTCTCCCCATCAGTTCTCATCCCTCACAATCTCCTCCCCCTTTTTCAAAAGCTTCGAAAAAAATGAGCTCATTCATGTGCCCTGCAGGCCATCCAATTCAGGCTATTTTATACCAAGAGCATGTGGGGGAGGAGTGAACTCCAAAGCTATGGGTCCCTCACAGAGAACCAGCATCCACCTCTCGTCTACACCAATGAGACTTTGGTTCAAGTGGCTCTGCTATTCTCATCTGTGGAGTAAGATAAGGGAAGAGAAGTGGTTCTCTGGTTGATAAGTCCAAAGCCAAGCTGGGAGTCACAGCCACATGTCAGGAGGTCATGACTCTCCTGCACCTTCCATCTTGCTAATCGTGAGAGGAATCCCAGCTAGGTGAGGGGGAGGTTCTGGCGAGTGTGGAAGGGCCCAATATGGAAAATGTTGTGAACCACATTCTTGAGTTGTTATTTACAATTTTACACATGAAAACCAATACTTTACACTCTACTCAAAACCCCACAGGCAACTAGCGTAGATCATGCAAGTTTGGATTCCTTCTGCTTATGCCAATGTATTCCAGTAAACAAGCAAGCCACCACATTCGTGGCTAGCTTTAGTTTCCATGTGGCGTTAGTGTCCCAATTCAGGATTTCTCTAGAAACCACAAAGGACATTATGGGGCTTCACTTCCTAGTGTTGATTGTGAGGGAACCTCTGAGGATTTGCTAGCTACAATATTGCACTGTTTCTTCAGGGCTCTACTTGCTTTACAGAGCCATATGCCATACCTGATCGAGTTTGGCCAGTTTCTCTCTCTTCCACAATAACCTTGGAGATTAGGGAGGTGTATTGGCCCTATTTAGCAGTCATAGAACCTAGGGAAGAGTCATTTGGAAGGCAGTGGCAGAGGGAGGAGACATCAGACCCTCGTTGAAGACGCCAGTAGAGAGTTCTCGGACTTGCCTAGAGGGAATCAAGTATTGGTGAAAGGGAGGGAGGGCTGGCCAACTGGGATGAAGAACTTACGATTTCCATTCAATGTAAACTCCCTCCTTCTCAATTCACAAAACACTGTGAATCTCAAACCCAGATTTAGTCCAAGTCGTTCAAGGTTCACTGTAATCTGCTTTTAAAGAAGCAAATCAAGCTAGGCCCCTGCACTGCCATGTAAATCCTACTGGCAGTGGAACATGTTCACAGTGGCTTCTGAAACGTCCATGAGCTTATGAAAAGAATGTCCTTCCTCCCCATCACCCTGCCCCAAGCATTTTCTGAGGCTGAACACAGGGCTTGAGTGTTCAGCCCTGCATGCATAACCCCAGACGTGCCATAAAAAGTGAGCTCAGCTCAGCATGCCTTTCCAGCAAGCTGGAGTTATGCCAACAGGAAAATAAAAGTTTGACATCATTTAAGTAGAAAAAGAATTCATGCTAGTTTTTTCACAATGTAAGTGAAAGATGCACAATGCATAAATAGTGACAGATTAGAGATGCACCTCTGTGGAATAGATTTCCATTGGTAGACAAGTAGAGAGAAGGAAATTTAATTTATGATTGGTAGTCTGGCATTGAGATTTAGGCACAATTTGGGCTATAGGGGTGTGAATTGCAGTAAACATTAGTGGACAATGTAGGCACAAACTAAAAGGTACCTAGTTCATGATGATGTAGTCCTATTTAAACAGCACTAAGTTAATGTAAAATAGGTACCTTTTAGTTTATGCCTGTAGAGCCCACTCAGAGGAGTTACAGTGCCACAGGCTAGTGCACACTGCAGTTCAGCTCCCTGTAGTCTGAACCGCGAGGCTATGTAGACAAGGCCTTAGAAACAAATCAGTCCTGGTGATTTCCCATTGATTTCACTTTACCCAGTTAGTTAACTGGGGTGAAATTGATCGTAGACTGAAGTTTCTGCACAAGTCTGTATAGTGGAAGGGTGGAACAAGTTCCCCTGGTTTTGGGGCATCTATTCAGGACAGCACATGTTGTATCCTCTCATGATACGTCCCCTCGGCACTCCTCTTGTTCACCAGGAGCTCTAGGGCTATCCAGCTATCTAAATTAGGCACTTCAATGGCCCCTATTACCATAGTATACGAGTCCCTCACTGTTTTTTGCATTATTTTCACAATCCGCTGGTGAGGTAGACCCCATTTTACAGATGGGGAACTGAGAGATTAAACAATTTCGCTGAGTTCACCCAGGAAGTCTGTGGCAGACTAGAGAACTGAACCGAGGTCTCCCATGTCCCAGGTTAGTGCCCACTCATCCATCCACTTTGCATTAGCATTTTTCTTCAAATTTCCCATCATCGACATACCACCAGCACAGTTCCATTAGGGATAGTAAATGCTAGCATTCTCACTGCTGTGTTGTCTTAACCATGGTGAGAGTAGGCCTGGAGGACACAGTGGTTTAAAATACCAGAGGCCTTCAGATACCCTGTCTATACTAGTGCTCCCATAATTTCTTCTCTCAGCTTAGCTACACCACGCTGTTTGAGAGAATTCGATGAAAAATGCTTAATTAGATGAGGTTTGGGAGAAATTGTGCTGCCTCTGGGACAGTGAAACTCTTCAATGCTCCATATACAGGACTGAGCCTATAAGATGCATTCCAACCCTGAACGTGTGTGAAAGAACATACTAATAAATTTTTAAAGGATTCAATTCATTCATTTAACTTCTTACATTATCACAGGTTTTACTCCTGGTGAGTGTAATTTGCTATACTGGTTGGGCAACATCAAAGGCCATGGTTAAATTTTTTCAACTTCCTGGACTGTTGAAGTGAGGAAGACTCTTACCTGCTTAGAGCCTTCTAAAACAGCATGTGTTTTATTTCTGTGTAATGAACAGCTGTTGCTCATTTGATCACGGTAAATGTTTCAAACTCCTGGGAAAAAAAAGAATGATTTATTTCCCTTCCTCTACGCAAAATAAATGGGGTAGGAGAATTTACGGGTTTTTTGCTTCACTTGGACATGCGTCTAACACTAATTGCTTATCAGGATTTTGCAGATTGCAACAGATGTGTTTATCAATTGGTATCTGAGTTTCATTGTAGTGTGGCAATTAAAGTAAGTTTACTCTCCAATGAGCACTTGTCTTAATTAATTGCATTCTTTAGACAGAAAATTCATAACCATGCAATCTAAATCCAGTAGTTTTGTAAATTACAGGGGAAGGTTGGTTTAATCATAATCTTTGCAGTTCATTTATATATAGTTACTCTTCTGAAGTATTGAGCTTACCTAATCTAACTTTAATTCTTTTTGTGGAATTCAGTTATGTGATTTCAGAGAGAGATATTTTTCTCTAGTTTATCGTTTGATTTCTTATGGTTTTTCTCTGTGCTTACACTCAGTACGCATCATACTGAGCACTGCTACTGACCAAGAGAACCACAACAGCAGGCAACGATAATTGAGTGCTAGATCTGTGATTGAAACACAGTCAAATTTCCTTTCCTAGTACTCTTGTCCTAGGCACAGCCTTTTCACAGAAAAAGTCATTAATTGGCTCCCAAAACAGCCTTTTATAATGGGGAAGAAGTTGGCTAAATCAAGAGGGGTCCCAAATTCTGGCTGGAATTTTTTGTATCAAATGAAGTCAATTAAAAACTACTCTGATTTACTTTTTTGTTACTTTTAGCTTTATTTATATGTGTTAGCAGGGTCTTTATAAGACATTACCAACTTTTACAAAAATAAGCACACTGAGCCAGATTTTTGACTGACATAGCTCCATTGGCTTCCAGGGTGCTACAATGATATACACCACCTGAGGTTTTGGCTCCTTATTTTTACCCCCTTTTATAATGTATCTTATATCTGATGAAGCAGTCTTAAAATACGAATGTAACTAATATATATTATCTGAAGCATATTAAAACCTAGCCCTAAAGAAGCGAAACAAATTACTTCCTCTGAAGTGTGCATTTTTAAAATATAGAACAGCATGTAATTCTTTTTATTCAGTATTCATCTTAAACTCTTCCTACTCACAGATGGTGGCAGCAGAGGCAAAGGAGAACAATTCCCTTATGAGCAAGAAATCAAGTTCTTTGCCAAAGTACAGTATATCTTTGCTTATCCCTTTTCAGTGCAGAAACTGCTTGTAAAGAAGCATGTGTGTTCTTGTTATATTTGCATTTGTCTACTTTAAATGTGTACAGAATTTTGTTATATTGTTGACAAATGAAAAGCCACACAGCTTGAACAGACTAACACATGAAATATACCTATGGAAAAATTACATTTTTCTCCTTTAAATTCCCTTTATCTCCTTTCTTTACAGTATACTGCATATCATGCTAGGTATTCATAACCTCCTCATGTTATCCGTGTACTGGTTTAGCCCAGTTGTGAAGGAGGGTAGACTGTGTCTCTATTATATAATCTTTAGGCAGTTAACGTGAGCTATACTTGGAGAAAACACAGCTAGTATTTCTCGATGTCACCTTCCCTCTTTCTTTCCTTGTTTCAAAATTATCTTGACGTCTGGTTGTGCCAAAAAGGATTTATCTTTTTATACATTAGGAAATTCTGCTTACACCATTGTCTCTCATAAGCTTGCCTGGTGTGTGCACATTCAAGGTGCCTTTTCAATCCATTAATGAGTAAGCAGACAGGTGTTGCAATATTCTCTGACCCTGATTCCCTAGCAGTAAATTATAGTCTTTGTGCTATAAAGTACTGTCACAAAATATATCACCATCTGCAATTTCATCCACTGGGGAACTCATGTCGCTTTTTCCTTGCAAAATTATTCCCAAATGAAATAAGGTTTGGAATTTTTTTTTTTTTTTTTTTTTAATCCATGCCTGGGTGATGGATCAGGCATAGGCACTGAACCATCGGCTCTGTTCATGGGTTAAACTTCATTTGGTGGCATGGGAAGTTTTTGGGGGAGAAGAGATGATGATGGGAAAACATGTTTGTTGGGGAGAACAGTTAGTTTTACTGGAGACTGAGTTTTGCAGGGAGCTGCTGTCAGGCTGGCTGCTGTTTTGATTTGATATTTTTTTAAGCTCTGTCAAACAGATCCAGAGTAATAATAGATATATTTTATTAGAAATATAAATAACTTTTCCCTCTTCATATCCCTCCTAAAAATCCAGGAGAAAACACTGGCAAGAGCCAATATGTCTGGGCTGGACACTTACTTATTTAGTGGGGTGAGAGGTCACTTTTTATTCAATGTGATGCTTTTGGATAGTGCTCGGTGTTTGTTGTTGTTCCACTTAATACTGGGGCTACCTTGGTCTTATGAATTGTGGTGCCCAAAGCTAGAGAGAGGATGGGAGGGATCTCGTTGTGAGGTTCACTGTTAGCAGAGCAGATGAGGTGGACAAGACAAGTGAGGCAACAAGCCTGTTTGGGATGCCTAGCAGTCACTTTCTTTGCTTGTTCGCTTAAGGCTGGCCCCATCTGCCTTAAAATAGGAACTGCAAATAGGGCCTGACCTAAAGCCGATTTACATCAATGGAAGGACTCACACTGATGTCTGTGGGTTTTGGAGCAGGCCCATACTTTGGTAAATGTGTGTATCAGCGAGTTGTCTGGTTTTGTTGAATCCGAACACTTTCAACAGCAACAGAGTCCCAGGGGGCTGTGCTTCCACCTTTCTTAGTGACAAGAGAATATTAAAAACTTGTTTAAAAAGAAGAGGAATTTAAAGATAAAACAGACTTTAAAGAGAAAAAAACATGTTCTGTGTTAAGAAATTCCTCCTGCCATGAAACTGTGATGTGAAATGAATATTATGAACTTGAGCTCAAGAAGCCCTGAGCTGACCATGCCTGTTTTTCTCTGATGTATTTCAGGTTGTGCTCCCTTTAATTGATCAGTATTTCAAAAATCATCGGCTGTATTTCCTATCTGCAGCAAGCAGGCCTCTCAGCAGTGGGGGACATGCTTCTAACAAGGAGAAAGAAATGGTGACAAGGTAAAAATAAAGAACAGTAGTTGTAGTCAGGTTTTAGCTTAGTTAGGGGAGGTAAATTAGCCTTATGGAAACACAAGTGATCTAATGTTTTACATTTTCTTTTTTATATTAAGATGATTCATTGATGTTAAAAGGGAGAATTCACACACACAAAAATGTGTGTGTTTCAGACTATGAATCCAATACTACTTTTAAAAAGCAGTGGTTGTTATTCTGGTGGGCAGGAATCTAAATTTAATTTCACATACAGTACAGACAAGTACTAAGACTGTGCAAAAATTGCTATTCATGCAAAATTTCACAAATATGTTCAAGAACAAAATTTAACCATGGCAGATTAAGAAAACATATTCTGACCCTGCTCTGAGAAGAGTCAAGATGTTCTGTGTATAATACAGACTCACACCTTTTCTGGGACTTTCTTAATAATAGTAACACAACATAAATCTCAGCCCAACCCCTTACCCCAAGCTTCTCTCTTCTTAGGCTTACCTCCAGATACCTGTTTGTCTTATGTAAGCTCCTGCTAAATTGTTACTTCCACTGCCTCTAAACCAGAGGTCCCCAAACTGTGGGGCACACACCCCTTAGGGGGTGTGGCCAGGACCGGCACTAGTGTTTTTAGTGCCCTAGGTGCACGGCCATTTCACCGCCCCGCGTGCGGGTCCGCGGCTCCTGTGGAGCTGCCGCAGGCATTCCTGCAGAGAGGGTCCGCTGGTCCAGGGCTCCAGTGGAACTGCCGCAGCGGTGCCTGCAGGAGGTCCACCGGAGCCGCGGGAGCAGCAGACGGTCTGCAGGCACCACTGCGGCAGGTTCACCGGAGCCGCCTGCCGCCCCCCCGCCAGCAAAATGCCGCCCCCCAATAATCCTGGCGCCCTAGGCGATTGCCTAGGCTGCCTAAATGGAAGCGCCGGCCCTGGGTGTGGAGGAATATCAGGGGGATGTGGCAGGCCCAAGCCAGCCCACACAGGGGGCAGGGAGATAGCACCACCCAGCAGCTCCCTGCTCCCAGCTCTGCTCCAGTCCCACCCCCCTCTGTGTTCCTGGCTCCCAGACCTGTACCTGGCCCCATCCCCAGACTCAGTGTGGCTCTGCTCCTATCCCCTCACCAGCCCTCTGCTGCTGGCCAGTCACAATGAATCAGCAGGAATCAGTCAGCATATCCAGCCATCATCTTGGCTGATGCCAGAGAATGAACTGGGGCTCTCTGGAGCTGCAAGCATGAGCTGCTACTGTTTGAGCCAAGGTTAACTAGGTAGGGCTTTCACAGATTGATAATCTCTGCAGATCAGCACAGAGGGAAGGCTGTAACATACACAAACTCAAGTTGGTGACACAGATACAGAGGGCTGACATATTTACATGAGGGCTATTCTCTGGTAGCCTTATTGAATATGACTCATAACAGTTGGCATATTAGAGCAAACTAATGGCCCATTTAGTCTCACATCTCGTTTCTAACATTGCTTTGTCTGCAGTTCTTCAAGGAATTTAAAAGAAACAGTAATACACCTGGCCAAACATCCATTACTAACCTGTAAAATTAATTCTTGATGCTCAGTGTTCAAGGGCTGTAGGAACTCCATCTTACAGTCCTCTGCCATGAACCATCCTACTAGCTGTCCAAAGATTTCAGGGGCCTTGAGAAAGGCAAGGTAAAAATCAAGAAGGGAAGGTTTAATTTCAATACTGAGCTTAGGAAGGGGTATGAGATTCACCAAAGCTGTTTTTTTTAATTTCTTAATTGTTTTCAGTTTCCTTTAGACCCTGGTTTCATGTAGTTTTTTCCCAGGATGGAAAGACAGTCTGTCTTTTGAAACATCCAACAAAATGTACATTTTCTTTTTGGCAGTAAAGTAGACGAGTTTTGAATTGATAATGGTAATGTAGAGATTGTGTAGGCAAATCCAACAACCACTTGGTGGTCAGCAAACACACGCAGCCTTGGACATTAAATCTTGATGTGTTTTTTGAGTGAATGTTTGTTGCAAGACATTAAGGTTATCCCCAGAATTTTATCTAAAGTACCATGGAATTATTAACTTCCACCTGATTAGTGACCAGAGTCTGACAGAATAGGCTTTGATTTAATGTCTTCTCTATTAAGAGCAGCCCATTTAGCAAGGCAGCTCCTCTTAGTACTGCAGTTCAGTAGGATCGATTCTGGATATGAGCCCGAGTATTGGGCCCTTGGCTTTGTTGCCAGCTGGATCATGCTAGACATGCTTCATGAGCTTAATTCCACCCTCAACTATGTGAGCACAGCTTCTACTCAAGTTGATGAGTGTAGTGCTCATATACTGACAGGAGAAATAGATTGACCTCTATTTAATGTGTTACTGTTTAAATCAAAACAAATTATATATAATAACATGATGGATTAGCTGGGTCAGGGGCTGGATAATGGGACATATAGTGTCTTTCCCTTTGACATCTCTGGTTGGAATTAGGCCCAGGATGCTGGTGGTCGAAGTAAAATGAGGTGATATTCTTAATACAGTTTCTAATGGACTAAGGTCCTTGCCACAGAAAATGACAGCACAGTAGACACCAATATACACCCTGAGTGATGTTCTCCTAAGAGATGCAAAGAACTGAATTGGACCATGAAGAGTGAACTATTCTCTCTGTGGAGATGGAAATGAAGGTTGAGTAAATGGTTGGGGGGCAGTGTGGGGAAGCTTGAACAGCTGTTCCTTTGTCTATGAATAAACTTAAAACATTAAAAAAAAATCCATTGCTCTCAACTGGGCATCTTACATCAATGCTAAAATTAATTTAAACACGTTAAACAAAACCATTGGTCATATCCATATTTTGTTTGATTTTAACCACTTAAACTATTGTTTATTTATTTCCAGTCTTAAATCATTTAAGTTAAATGTTTTAATAGACAAATTTTTTTTTAATTATCTAATCTATTAAATATGATGAGATCCAAATTGGACTAATTAAACCTTTATCATCAGACATTTCAATTAATCTGATTTCCTTACATTTTCCCCCAATTTTTCAATTATATTCTGAATAGCCCACTGACTGCATTTTATTTTGTAACACTTCAATGATTATTTCCTTGTGGTTTTTCATGTAGAACGCTTTTATATTACTTAGCTTTGCTTTCAGTTTTTTGTTTTTTTAATTAGAATATGTGCTTATTTAACCATGTTTAAGGATATGCACTTTAAATCTCTTTCTTTAGTACTCTCAGTCCTACATTCTGCTCAGAGAATTTCTGCGTGACATCATGTTGCTTTTTCCTGCTCATATATCAGCTGTTATTTTTCTTTCTTCTCCTTTTTTTTCTTTTCCCCCCTTCTTCTCTTTATTTTTCTTTTGTCTTCAGCCTGTTCTGCAAACTTGGAGTTCTTGTCAGGCATAGGATTTCACTGTTTGGTAAGGAGACCCTTGACAAATACTAGCATGGCCATCACTTGGTTTTCTTTGCCATTTTTGCGTTGTGTTATGTACTGCCTTGTTGCATGTTGCATGGCTGCATGGCTGAATGCATGGTCTTCATGGGCTACTAATGAACCTTTAGGTTGTTAGATCACAGCAGTTTTTAGATGGAGTAAAGAACTTTTGTGGTAATAAAAAGAAGTGTGTGTAAATCTGATTAAGAGGAGATAGATTCCCAGGCTCATTGTCCTACCAAGGAACAGAACTCAACAAGATCATTATAAAAGTACTGTCTTTGCTGCTTTATACCTATTCAGTATTGGCCTGCTAAAGTCAAAACAGATTAGCATTTGCACATTTTTTTTATCTCTGAAAGTCACTAAACCAAAGTCTGTTGTGGGCTGAAATGCTTAGCTGATATTCCATGGAATTCTTCCATACTCCCAAATGTGCTTAACTCTAGATCTGCATGTCTATCATGTTTCAGATATCACTTGACTATAAAAGTGGTGGGGTGCATTCTTAATTTCTGCCTAGTGAAAATCACTTATGTCTATTCTAGACCCATGGTACAATCATTCACTCTCTGCAGCCTTTTATAACATTATGCTGATGGATGGTTAGCTGAAAATATGTCCTTATGTTATGTCCCTTCCATTATATCTTCTGTAATGGGAGCAGTGGGGACTTCAGCATCCATCATTGCCCATTTGGATCATTGTCTGATGATTCCAATTTGATTTAAAAAATACAGTGCTAACCCATTCCTTTCTATTTGAAATATCTGTTTGCTGCACCACTGTGATATTCCAAAAGTTTATAAATCCTTCTTGTAATCAATAAAATGAGAAAAATATATGGAAATTAGTTTGGCATCACGCTTTGAACTTTCAGACTTCTGGGATAAGCAAAGTGGATACAGTTCACCTGCTAATCATTTTACAAGACCATGAGAGAAACTAAATTACTTGCCCAGAATGTGGGAAATTGTTTCAGCTTTCTGTGGCATAATGTCAGTAAAGTGTAAAGGGGGTGTCACACAACTGCTTTTCGTGTATGGTAGGCTACTTTTCCACAAAATGTTGCAACTCTATTGGTTTATTTTGGTGCCTACCAAGTCTGTGACAGTTAGCATGATTTGACAGATTGTCCAGCTCAGTATTATATTATTTGACATTTTGGGGAAATATTTTCAGGAATAATTTCTTGGATTAATTTCTTGGATTATTTTTTTAGGATTGATAATGGGCAAACTGCAAAAACTGAGATTGTGAACTTCATGCAAGGTCTGTGATGCTAGGCAGAGGACAGTTTATACTGTACATCACAGCCCAGTCAGCCTCCATTCTTGGATTGTGTGGAGAGGACTTTGCTGAATCTATGTGATGGAGGGTATAGGTGCCACAGAAGCAGCTGAGCCTAACTTCTGTGGGTGCATCTTCATTAGGAAGAACAGTTGGCTCTTAATCTGCGTTAGCTAATATATGATAACTACCACAAAGTAAAATCCTCATGACTATACAGGGCATTTTGTAGTTTTCATGTGTGTTAGCTGGTTAAATTAAAGACTTGAGGAGCCTAAAGTGTCACCTTGAACTGCTAACTCATGAGAAAACAACAAACTGGCTTTTCTTGTGAATTTACGTTAGCTAACTTCAGTTAAGAACTCGTGTTTTTTTCTGGTGAAGACAAGACCTGTCTGAAAGAGGAAGAGCTCCATATGAGGGTGAATCCTCCTCATGAAGATCTAGTGGATACAGTCAGGTCCTAGAAATTTACTTTGCTTCTTATGTGTTTTGGAATGTGTGTTTGAATGAACAAAACAAGTTTAAATGTAGCCTCAGTATGGGACTTGCTACTGGCTGGGCATTAACTACATGTGCTGTAGTGGTGTTCCTGAGCCTCCAACTGCTAGAAGCTGGGACTGAAAAGCAGGGAATGGAGCACTCGATAAATTACCCTGTTCCGTTCACTCCCTCCGAAGCATCTGGCACCAGCCACTGTCTGAAGACAAGATACTGGGCTAGGTGGACCATTGGTCTGACCCAATATGGCCTTTCTTATGAGTGGTATGGGATCTGTATACTACTCCCAAAGATAGATTAGCATATTGTGTATAGTAAAAGGAAAGCCATTTGTAAAAGCTGTATGGCCTTAATTGTGTGTAGAGGGCCACATAAAATCAGAAGCTAAGCATGATGGTGGTTCTTTGAGTGACTGTTCACATCCATTACACGTTTGGTGTGCGAGTGTCATGTGCACGGACGTCAGAAACTTTTCCCCTTAGCGGCTCCCATCAGGCTGGCAGGGGAGCCCCTGCCAGAGTGACACCTCCACGCTGGTGCATATATATCCTTGCAGACCCAACCCCCCTTCAGTTACTTCTTACCGTCCATGGCCTTGTTGGTACAACTCCTTATGAGATCCCTTAGCATAGTTATCTGTAGTCAGCAGTTACCAGTCGTTAATAGTTCTCAGTAGTTAGTACTTCTCAATAGTAGATAGTTAAGCTTCCTTTATTTTAGGTGTTTGGAATTTGTTTCCAGCACCAGCCCTGGGCTGCAGGGTGTGCCGCAGGCCCAAGGGTTTAAGGCTTGTGCTGCGTGCGCAAGCCTATGCTGATTAATTATCCCCACGACTCGTGTCTCCGTTGCTTGGGCGAATCACTCCAGACTGAGCGCTGCAAGATCTGTAAGGCTTTCAAGCCAAGAACCAAGAAAGATAGAGACTTTTGCCTCAAGCAGCTACTCATGGAGGCCGCCCTGCAACCTTCGGCCTTGGACCATCCAGCTTTGGCGCCAGTGTCCTTGATGTGGAGTGCCCCAGCATCAGTTTGTGATCTGGCACCAAAAGGGCACTGCAATCATCTGACACTGAGACAGCAGGACAGACCCCGGCACCATTTGACCTCATCAATACAGTCGAAGGACCAACTTAGAGGCAGAGGGTACTCCCCACATAAGAAGGAACCGCCTCCAAAGGGACCGAGCACTCAAATTGGTGTGGCCTCCAGGACACGCTTTTGCACCAGTAGCTCGGGCGCCGCAGGGCCTTTTAAGCCACAGGCTAAGCACTTTGAGTGTGGAGGAAGGACTGGAGGAGCCCTTAGAACAGCCCTCCATGCCGGACACCTTTGAGGTGGCAAGCCCCCTCTGTGGTAAAGAGAAGCCTCCGTCACCAAGGGTGCCATCCAGAGGCAAGTCGGCAGTGGTGCGCCGATTGAGATCACTGCCCCAGCACTGCTCCCAGCACCACTTCCGGTCGAGCTCATCCTCCGTGGACTCCCAGTTGCCCCTAACACAATGGGACTTGAGGGCACTGGATCCGAGCCAGCATGTGGCACCGGCCCCATCAGCGTATCACTCCCCGATGCCGGCACCAAGGAGACGCTAGGTGAAAGTCCCTGGGCCTGAGCAGAAGATAATAATCCCAGTCCCAGGAGCATTGGTACTGATCTTGGTCCCGATTGGCAAGGAGCCGTTCCCCAGCCCCCCAACGGCACCATTCCATGGCACCGCCTTGGCCTTCGAGGTCGGCATCCTCAGAAACTCTGTGGTTGAATGCTGTGGAGAGCTAGTGCTCCCTTCCAGTACAGCAAATTCTCCTTGGCAGTAGGAAACCTTCCACTAAGGCAACCTAGTTAGCCAAGTGGAAAAGATTCTCCTGCTGGTATGAGCCAAAGCAAATACAGCCACTTCAGGCCACCATTCCAGTCATCCTAGAATACCTCCTGTACCTCAGACATCAGGATCTCACTCTTTCATCAATCAGAGTGCATCTAGCCGCCATTTCAGCATTCCACCTGGGGGTATTGGGACATTCTGTGTTTTCTAGCCCCATGGTAGCCTGATTCCTTAAGGGATTAGAAAGGGTGCCCACCGGCCCATCCTTGGAACCTTAATCTGATCCTGGCCAGACTTATGGGACCCCCTTTCGAGCCCTGGCCTCTTGCTCTCTCCTTCACTTCTCTTAGAAGGTGGCATTTCTGATGGCCATTATGTCTGTGAGGAGGGTATCTGAGTTGAGGGCCCTCACCTACAGTTTTTTATAAGGACAAAGTGCACTTCAGGCCACATCCTAAATTCCTCCCTAAGGTAGTCTCACAATTTCATATGGGGCAGGACACTTGTTTGCCGATGTTCTTTCCTAAACCACACATGGACCCCAGTCATGGTAGCCTGCACGCTCTAGACGTCCGAAGGACCCTGGCATTCTATCTAGAGTGAGCCACACCTTTCCGCAAGTCAACACCGTTGTTTGTCTCTATCTCCGAGAGAATGAAAGGGCTTCCGGTTTTGACACAGTGTGTAGCATCATGGATTGCGGACTGCAACCACGTGGGCTACGAGCTCGCCAAGGTGCCAGCCCCGCTGATCCCGGCTTACTTGACTAGGGCCCAAGCATCCTCAACAGCTTTCCTAGTGCAGGTCCTGATCCAGGAGATCTGTAAAGGAGCCACCTGGTCGTCGGTGCACACATTCACAGCCCACTACGCAGTCAATCAGGAGGCCAAAGATGATTTGGCAGTCGACAGGGCTGTTCTCTATTCAATTGTTCCATGTTTCCTACCCTCCTCTTGTGGTAAGCATGTGAGTCACCTAATGTGTAATGGACATGAACAATCACAAGAAGAAGAAAAAATGGTTGCCTGCCTCTCAGAACTGTTGTTCTTCGAGATGTGTTGTTCACATCCATTACACTTCCCACTTCCTTCCCCTCTGTTGGAATCATCAGCAAGAAGGAACTGAAGGGGAGTCGGGTCAACCAATGTAGAGGGGGCTTCCCTGCCGGCCTGATGGGAGCCACTAAGGGAAAAAGTTTCCAACATCTTGCTAAAACCCCTAGCAGGGAAAAAGAAAAATAATATTCCTACTGGCTTCTGGATTCTATCTTTCCCACGTCCGCTGCCACCATGTCGCAGCTTCCTACTCAGATTTGAACCTTAGCGTTCATAAACTGAGAAGCTAGCATGAACCTCCCCCAAGCTTATTACCAGCTTGGATCTGATCTCGCTGCCATCAATCAGGATTCGGAGTACCTGATCAACTCTCCCGGGTCTCCCCAACCCTTTCCCTGGGGGGACCGCCAAGACCCAGAAGCTCTGAGTCTACCGGCAAGGGAAATACTCCACTTCCCTTCCCCCTCCCTCTCCCACCCAGACTTTCCTCT
>NC_133771.1:141657184-141699886 GCF_003597395.2 Chelonoidis abingdonii
GCAACTACACACATGTAAATACAAAAAAACAATAACAGCCTATTATTTTTCTACCTTTGTACTTACAACTTGGAAACTGAAGATTAGAAGCTTGAAGATAGAAAAGATCCCCTCTCATAGCTGAGAGCCAGACAAAGACACAGACCCAAACATTCCCTCCCTCAGCCTTTAAAAAATACGGTTTCCTGATTGGTCCTCTGGTCAGGTGTTTGGTTCCCTTTGTTAACCCTTTACAGGTAAAAGAAACATTAACCCTGAGCTATCTGTTTATGACAGAAGGGGGGTCGGGTCAACCAATGTGGAGGGGGCTTCCCTGCCGGCCTGATGGGAGCCACTAAGGGAAAAAGTTTCCAACGTCTGTGTATGTGACGCACGCACACCTAATGTGTAATGGACGTAAACAACACATCTTCGAGAACAACAGTTACGAGAGGTAGGTAACCATTTTTTTGCCAGACAGAAGAGTCTGAAATGTGTTAGCCATACTGGATTACTGGGACTGGATGCCTGGATGGACCACACTCAGGGCAGACTTCAAGAAATAGGACCGACAGTCCCCCAAACTGGTGTTTTATTCTATAATTAGATTCACCAAAAAGCTTCTGCAGTACTACTACACTGGTTAACAAGAAGCCAAATACAGTCCCCATTAGGCATTCCAGCCCTTGACTCCCATCTAGACAGTCTAGTCTAATATAGTGATAGGTTATTGAAAACCCTATTAATCATACTTAAAGTTCTGCCAATCCTAGATCAGGTTACCCTCAGGTCAATATATACTTCAGATCTTACCCAAATAGTACGCTGGTAGCCAATCCTTTGTAAACTAACTAAAGATTTATTAATAAAAGAAAAGAAGGGAGTTATTAAATGGTTAAGGAATCATATATATACAGGTGATTTTCCGTGTTCATGTAACATCACAGTTGTGATCCTGATCTATCTGCTGGCTTGCAAAAGTCTCTTTGGAACTATCCTAAAAGGTTAGAATCCAAATGCAGTTTAGATATAGAGTCTGCTGGAGTTTTTCCATACCTTTTCCAGAGTATTCCATGTAACTACTTGGAAAATCTCAGTCCCATGGATTAAACTTTCCCTGTTCAAAATTGAGCAGACTAGAGATTGAAAGGATCAGGCCAGAGGTTTCTTTTTATAGCTGGTTTTTCAAGTACTTTGCACATAGCATGTGACTGAATATTCTTCTTTGTTGAATACACACTTCCCATCACTTGAAGTTAACATTCTGTTTACTAAGTATACACAGGTAATCTAGTTATACTGATGAATGTAAGGCGAATGCCGATCATAGATTATGTCATGGATATAAAATGAAGACAATATATGTAATTGTTAATTTCCTGCACTGTCTCACATCTTTGATCTTAAGGTCTACTGAACACAGTTGCATACATAATGTAAAGACAATTAAGACATGAAAAGAATAAGCATCTACAAACTAATTTGGTTACGTTGTTAAATTTCTAACAGGATACAGGTAAACACAGACTTAGCATCTACCCTTGATTTCTATTACTGCAAACAAATGGGTTAATTATTGCTGGTCTAGTACATCTCTTTGAAATTCACATACAAGTGAATTGTCCTGGTACAATTGTAATGCCTCATTAAGTTGTTATGAGTCATACACAGGTTGGCTGGTCTGCCAGTGTCACAATTACTAATATTTTTGTTAAGATTATTCTTCAGCATGGAATTACTATATGCTGATTATTGGATAACTGAGGTTTAACAATAATGATTTACTGTTTGAGAGCTGTGTTTGTGCACTCAGGAGAGTACATTTATGCACTTTCATTATTATTAATGGGTTGAATTTTCCACAAATTATTTGCAGTGGAATGAGCCTTTGAAATTATATTTTCCTCATTAAAATGAAATTTCTATGAATAGTTTAAATTGCTTTTCAGTATTGTTTAACTCTGGTATGAGATGCTATCTCATTATTTTCAGAGCTGTCAGTGTATCAGCCCAATTCTTTATTCTCACTATTGATGACAAAGTGACATACAGTCTGAGATAAATGTTAGCCATGCAGTTAGCTGACCAGATTTATCCCATTCACTTTCATGAACAGAGAGGATATTACTCAGGATGAAAACTCTGTGGTGATATAAACTGGGAGGGGGTGCTGCCTGATTGTTTGCCACTTCCTGGGAACTAGTAGAAATCCCTCCATTTAAGGCATCCTGGAGATGAATGTCCATGGGATTTTGAGTGCAGGGTGTTAACACTGAATTTAATCACCAACATCAGTTCCTGAAGTATCTAGGATTTTTTCCTCAAGGTCTCCCATCCAAGTGCTAATTAAACCCAATCATTTTGCTTATGAGATCTGTTGTGATTGTAGCCAGGGTTGAACAACCATTCAGATAACTAGTGATCACACTAGTTTCTAGGATGATTTTAGCCTGAACTCTTTTAATGAAAAATGTTTTTGTACTTGCAGTTTTTATTGTTCTTTTAGCAGTTACTTATGTATACAATTCCTTTAAGGTCTAGTGGTTTCTTAGTTTTGATTTGTACCCTGTTGTTTTAAAGTGTTTTATAATGGAAAGGCTATGTTCTGGATTAGAAGAACGTGTTCTGCATTTGGTTCTAGTGCTGTGCTCTGGCTACAGGTCTGTTTGGACAGACCTGCCACACCTGTGTTACTGCTGTAGAACTTTTTGTGGCATCAGTAAAATTCACTTACTTAGAAACTCCTAATTTCAGGTATTTATAACTCATTTAAAAAAAATCATGGTCATCTGAAATTGATATGTGGTGCTCTCAGCCTAGAAGCAAAATAGTTTCCACACATTTTGAAATAAAAAAGATTGGTCTAGTCTTTATTAATTTAGTGGCATATATACATAAATTAAAAGTGAGGGCACCCCAATTGTTTGTTTGTGTTTCTGTGTGTCAAAAACACAGTGGAAACAACTAAATGCTCTAAGTCTAAAGAAATGAAAAGCCCGGAATTCTCACTGTCCCTGCTTCCATGTTTGAGAAGCCTATAGTGCTGTGAAGATGTTGGGCCAAATTCACCCATATGAGTAAGAGCATAATTTTTCCTGACATGTCTAGGGCAGACAATCCAGGAGGAAAGGAGCATACATGCTAATCCACAAAATTCTCTAATTTATAATGGTCTCCGAATCATTGGCAATAGTTTTACTATAACTTTGAGTATAATAAGGACTGAGGTATTTTGAATACTTTTCTCAAAATTAGGTCCAAACAAAACATCTATGTGAAGTTCAAAAATGTTTAGTTTGCTCTTTACAGTATTAACAATTCAATTTTCCTTGGCTACATCCAGAATCAGAACCAGTGCTTTGAAAATACCTCATGACAGTTTCTTCTCACAGTGTTTCCAGGCAAAACAAAATAAGGAAGTACTGGAAATCTCATAATGGACCTCATTCTTGCAAAATTTCCAGGCACTTTTCCAGGCCAAAGAGGTTCAGATAAGGATCTGAACTTCGGATACTTTTCCAAATATCTCAACTATTTGAAGTTAAAAAATCTGTAGACATTGGTGATGCTATGGTCTATTTGGGAAAACATACTTGTGGAGGAAGGCTGTAACCTTCAGTTGCTGCTGTGCTAATTTGCATGAGGAAGATTATAGGAGAGGAACTGAAGCACATGCACCACAATCCTCCAAAAATACGTTCTGCTTACCATTAGGAATAGGAAAAATCATAGATGTCAAAAAGATACGGATCTTGTGATTTTTAGTTCTCTCCACAATTACTAAGCTTTCTTTAAAAAAAAAAAAATAAATAAAATTACCCTTTCTGTTCTGAAAATATAGTTGTCATGGACTATGTCTTCACTACACGTCTTTCTCAACAATATACGGCCCCACCAGTAGTAGGAACAATGGAAGTGCTAGTGTAGATAGATCATCAGTGTTCTAACTACTGTTGTCATCTAAACATGTTGAATACATGTTGGGCAGAGGTTTCCAAATGGATCGTGATTATATTACAATAACTAAATGAAGAGTAGTGAATTAAGGCTGGTTTTTTTACCTAAGTCTCAGTTCCTGCAAAGACTTGTGCATGTGAATGGTCCCACCAAAGCTAAATTAATCCTGTTTATACGTTTTTTTTTCAAAATTTTGAGTTTTTGGAATTCTTAAACTTTGTTTAATTTCTCAATCTTTTAATATTATTCCGTATAAGTCTTTTATATGTCCCAGTGAAGTTTTGTCCTATTTTTACTATCAGAAAGAAAGCATGTGCACACGTCTCCTGTGGGGGTAGTCCTAAAAATTGGCTAGTTTTCAGCATGTTTAGACTACTTGCTGGCTCCACCCTACTGACCCTCACTATATAGTCTAGCTGACCCTGATAAAGCACATGACTCTTCCTGTGAATGTAAATAAGAGACTGTATCAACCAGTTCCTGCTGTGAGATCATGAGTAAGGCGAAGATTTTTTTCACGGTTATTTTTAGTAAACATCATGAACTGGTCACAGGCAGTAAACAAAAATTCACGGAGCCCATGACTTCTCTGTTGTTTTACTACAAATAATTGGGGGCAGGGCTAGGTAGGGGGGAGGAATGGAGCCTTATTCGAGGGAGATGACTGACAGGCTGAGCTCCCAGCCATGGGGGGTGCACAGCCCCTGCTCCAGAGCTGGGCCAGCTGCGGGATAGGTGTGAGTGACTCCCACTGCAGCCCCTGCCAAGCCCTGGCCACAGTGGCAGGAGGCACGTGACTCTGGGAAGCTGCAAGGGGAGTATGTGCCCCCAGCTGCAGCCCCTGGTGAAAGCCGCGGGGCTAGGATGCACCACTCCAGCTGCAGCCCCACCAAGCCCAGACCCCCGTGGGACTAGGGTGCATGGCCCGGCTGCAGTCCCGCCAAGCCTGGGACACTGCAAGGCTGGGGCGCATGGCCTGTGCCAGGACCCTGCCAAGCCCAGGAAGCCGTGGGGTTGCGTCGCACAGCCTGACTGCAACCCTGCCAAGCCCAAGACACCACAGGCCTGGTGCACCAGTCCCCCACCCAGCCCGGGACGCGTCGAAGCTGGGGCACATGGCCTGGCTGCAGCTGCTGGCAGAAACTGCAGGGCTGGGGCGCACGATCCTGGCCCCTGCCAAGTCCAGGATGCGTCAGGCTGGGACGCATGTCCCCCACCAAGTCTGGGATGCATCGGGGATGGGGCACACATCCCTGGCTGCAACCCCCAGTGGAAGTTGCGGGTATTGGGCCCTCAGCCCCAGCTGCATCCCCCGATTCCAGCTGTAGTCCCCTAGAGGAAGCAGCAGGGTTGGGGCTTGCAGGGTCCTGGTTCCAGCCAGCCCCAGTTGCAGGGCAAGGGCGCACAGTCCTGCCTACTGTTCCTGAAAACCTAGACATCACGGAGGTCCAGTAAAGTCATGGAATCCATGACTGCTGGGATCTCCATGAGTAAATTGTAGCCTTAATTATGAGTAATGTAAAGAAGCCCTTCCAAATGCCACCATTGTCTCTACTTCTCTACAGTCTGCCTTTTGAAAACCTCTATTTCACTGAAAAAAAAATTTTCATTGTATGTACAACTCAGTGTTTAAAAACATACTACTACTTGACTGTTGGCTACTGAAGACCAACTAATTTTAGAATTGTAGAAAGGAAAGAGAGAATTCCACATTTTTAAACAAGTGGGGGAATTAACTGTAAAACAGTGTAAATAATATATATGGATCATGTATGTATGGCCTAATTCTGCCCTGTGTGTTAACTAATGAGACTCCTTATTTCATTGGATGACATCCATTTATGCCAATGTCTGAATTTGTGCTTTATACTTCATCATAAGAAAGCTTATTATAAAGTGTTAGGTGGAGAACTTCAAGAGTTGTGAGAAGTATTTGTTGTTTTTCAGGTACAGATATCTGATTTGAAAGAGCCCATAGTAGATCACTTCAGCTGTTCAGGGTCTAACATCTTTGTCATCTTATATGAATGCTTGTCTCTTGTACCAGTGAGGCAGCACCAAACTGAGAGCATCAGATAACCTTTGTTATCTGAGAGAGAGAAAATAAATGCTCAGATAAACTGGAATCAATTGAAGTGAAATTTTCAACAACTTAAGTGAAATGCAAATAGTACACTGCAGCTCTAGTTAACTTCACATCTAAGTGCCTCATGAGTGCCTCAGATGTTTGAGGGAGAGATGCTTTGAGTGCCTCAGCTATTTGATAAGAGATGCTTTATTGTCTGTGTAAACAAAGTTAATGCAACAAACCGCATGTTTTTAACTTGACTGTTAAAATCATGCAGAAGCTGAATTGTGCCTCTGCTGTGTTACTTACTGTTTCTTTGAAAATACAAATGTTAACAAAAATAGGACTGCTTTAATGCAAACTCATTTTAATTGGTGGATCATTTTGCTTCCTGTTTAGGAAATGATGCAACATCAATAGTCAACTGTCTTCATATACTTGGCCAGACTTTAGATGCAAGGTAATGCTGAATACATTTTCTAAAGTATAAAAAAAAATCACTTAAACCCAAATAGCACAATAGCTGGTTATCTGTACATGGCTACAGAATTTCTAAAATAAAAAAGGGTTGTCCTGCTGAAAAAGTTCCTATACTGAATGTTGCTTCATTATTATTCTTGATAACCTGAGTTTTTGGTAATACAATATAGAGTTTTTCATCTGTAACTCGCTGTTTCAACTCCAGGCCAATTCAGTAGTGACCCAAAACTGCTGGCTATTTATGGGTTTTGTCTTGAGTGGATAAGTTTCTCAAAAACTGTCATAACTATTGAAAATAATTCATTATTTTGCTTACAACCTTATGATCAGAGAAGCCAAAAATTGAATGGGCATCGAGTGAGGTGTGCTTTCACTCTTTTGAGTATGTTTTCACTGCTGAGCTAACTTGGGCTATTATTTGAGATTTGCTTCTAACCTCTCACCTGTTCACACACAAAAGCTCTGACCTGAGTTTAGTGGTGTTTTCAGCCCAGGCTAGCTGACTCAGCTGGGTCTATAGGCTAACGTGTGGCTGTTGCATTCATTCAGGCCAGTAAAGTGCCCATTTTGCAAGGAAGATGCGGGCTAAACCACTCAAGTGCTGATAGTCCTCGGATGCCCTCCCCTCAGTTCCCTCCAACGTGTCCAGAAGCACTGAGAAGTTCTCCCATAATTCGCTAGGTAGAAGAATCGCAGAGCAGCTCACTTACAGCAGTGCTAAGAACCATGGTATGTGCCTCCCAGACATCCTGGTGACACATGGGCGAGTGCAGTAGCAGTGAGGATATAGGGACTTGAATATGGCTTTGCATTATGGCTGCTCACAGGTAGGCTAGGTTAACCCAGGTGCCAGTCATCCAAGTTAACTCTGCAGTGAAGACATACATGGAAAGGTCCCTTTAGGTCAGGATTGAGGCACATATGTATATCTGTACATGGAAGCTTGCATTGCTGCCACCTGTGCAGTACATAGTCTATGAATAAAATAGGTTACTTTAGTCTCCTGGGTTGTCAAGCCTTTGTCACCTGGACTGATTTCTCTCTCACAATCAAAATGAAAACTCTGTGAAATTGTCCTTTTCTATGAATAGAGGACCTCCTACAGTCAACTCAGCTAGCCATGTGTTTCTGTTTGAAGGCAGTGACACTGAATTACAATATTGGATACAAGTGATTGTAGTTCTATAACAAACATGTTCATGTTGCTCTTTTTCTACTAGAGATTTTAACAGTGCTTTCAGAAAACCCACTCTGATTTTTAAGATTGCTGAAGCAAAATCTGGCTATGATAGTTGGGTAGGCATTTTGGGTGGCAATTTAAACAACCATAAGATTCCTATTCTGATTGTTTAGTTGGCTTCCTCATTCCTTGTTTTTATGAAGCATCTAAGCCTTTCCTTAAGAAGCCTTGTCAGTGTAAAATGAATTGAAATCCTTTCAGGTCTGCAGAGTGACACTCTGACGCTGCTTTTCAATTGGAAGGTGCTTTCTTTAGGGAAAGAAGTTTTTACCCAATAGGAAGGTTTTCCCAAGATCTTATGTATCTTTTTTATATCATCCAAGAATAGACGTTGTTCCGTGGTTTCTCTAACAGAATATGATCTTTAATTCTTTTATATGTAATGCACAGGACTGTGATGAAGACTGGTCTGGAGTCTGTTAAAATGGCATTGAGAGCATTTTTGGATAATGCTGCAGAAGATCTGGAGATGACAATGGAAAATCTTAAGCAAGGCCAGTTTACACACACAAGAAATCAACCAAAGGGGGTGACACAAATCATAAACTACACCACAGTGGCTCTCCTGCCAGTGCTCTCTTCATTATTTGAACATATTGGACAGCATCAATTTGGAGAAGATCTAATATGTATGTATTATTTAGAAATGTCAGGCAGCTAACGATCTTTATTGTTTTGTACTGAGGGTTATTACAGTTTGGGTTCTAATATATGGGGACAAACCCTGACAAAACTCTGCCAGAATTTTCACTGATTTAAATGAGAATTTGTTTTAAGCTTAGAATAAGGTCTGCAGGTTTTATCCCATTGTTTAAAAATATGGGAGGGAGTGTGCTTTTGTGGTTAGGAGATAGGATTAGAAATCTGGATTATATTTCTGGCTTTGCCATAGTCTTGCTATGTGATCTTGCATAAATCACGTAATCTCACTCTGCATAAATTTATCAATCTATAAAATGGGAATAATAATATTTATCACACAGGCGTGTCGCAAACTTAACTTTTGTATAGAACTTTGAAGTTCTCTCATGAAAGCTGTTGTAATGCAACCTCATTCATTCAAACTTGCAAGCAAAGTTATGCCACCTGTCTTTAGCTACGAACGTGACCTTGTTTCAATTAATGGGATGTTCAAATGGGTGCATGAGGCAGAGCAAGAGGAACTGCTGAAGACATCTGCAAGGGGCTGATGTGGGAAGGTACTTTTGACGCTCCATTTCTGTTGAGTGCAGGAGCACAGTTGATGCAGAGCCTAAATTTTGTAAATCACCTAATTTCGGTGGGACTAAAGCTGTTCTCTTGCAGTTCCTCTTACAGTCCACAATGCAGAGTTTCAATCTTGTGCTGTTTAGAATCCCCACAGGAATTCTTAAAGCCAGCTCCCCCTCTATTGTGGGCAGCAATTTTTCTTCCTGAAAGCTGGCCAGCTCAGAAATGGAGAATTGTTGAAAGAGGAGTCCATCCACGGAGGATCTAGAAAAAGAGACTGAAATGCAACCATCTGCATTTTCTGTGTCTGAGAAAATATAAAATAGCTATGTGGAAAATGGTTTTCTGATATTTATAATTTGACTGGGTGATGCTATACTATAAGTTTTATTTCTTTATCAATTATGGTTGAAGACATTTAATTTCACTGTCTAAAAACGTAATCCAAAAGTAAAAAGCTGTGGGACTATATGCCATCTGTAGAAGATCGGGTATACACCTTCTACTCCTTTTTGTTTTCTGATCCAGATAGAATTTCATCATTAGCCTCTGATAGTTTATTACTTACACAATTTTAATCACCTATTCTTTCTATGTGATTGTTATTCAGTTATTATAAACCCACTAACAGTATGAATTGTTGGTTAATTTGAACTGTGCTTACCTATTTTACGCAATACACAAGAGCACCACTTCTCTTCACATTGTGTTTTAGGAATAATAGCCTTTTCGCTGCAGTGTCATTCCAGTTTGTGTATTTTTTTCCCTCAGTTGGACAGTTACTTCTTAGCGCTGGGCAGTTTTATCTGTTATTGTTAATAAATTTTGAAAAAGTGTTTTATTCAGATATGACCATTATTGGCTTTAGAAGAGACTCTCTGGAATAGCTCTTCAGTGGGAGGAGTTAACTAGAGTGTCAGCCCAGTCAATCAAAAATATCTGCCTCTCCTTCATGCAGTGTGAGAGATTGAAAAACCATCACTACTGAATTTATGGTCCCATCCCCCTACCAGAATGAAAAACATCTGGGTGAATGAGACAAATTTTCTCAGTCTCTTTATTTATACTAGTGTAATGACCATCACCTTGGCTGACAGTGCGTATTGAACAGAAGACCTGCAGAGCTGAAAGTAGCTTGAACTAAAAAGCCAATCTGTAGCTGGCATGGTAACAATCTCAGATTGTCTATAGACTGGACATAGTGGGGGGCATGTAGCATAGAGACTACTGGGTTACGTACTTCTTCTGGACAGAATATGCTCATCCTGAGTGTCGGAGGCCCACATCTGCTCAACGCCTGGATGAGCTCCCACTTATGTTATGTACACCATCTTGAACTGGGGACCCCAGAGCTAAAAACATTAATCTCTACATCTTGAGCTAAAAAAAAACAAAACCCCAGACCCTTTAGCAGGCAGTTGTAACTAGAGCTGGTTGGAAAATGTCCGGTGAAACAGAGTTTTGTCAGAAACTGCTGGTTCATTGAACCTGAAATGTGAATGTGAACGTGAATCGGATTGAGTGAACTGTAGTCGAATCACAATCATAGTTCTGACTGGCGGGCAGCTGGGGAGCCCTAGTTTCCAGGGTCTTTGGCTATGGGGCAGCAGCACCATGCCAGTGTTTCCAGGTCCCTTGCCATACAGTTGGGAGCCTGAAAGCAGGGCCGGCTCCAGGCACCAGCTCAGCAAGCAGATGCTTGGGGTGGCCAAGGAGAAGGGGCGGCACGTCAGGCTCTTCGGTGGCAATTTGGTCGCAGGTCCCTCCATCCCTCTCGAAGGGAAGGACCTGCCGCCAAATTGCCGCCGAAGAAGAAAGCAGTACACTGAAGCTGCCACCGATCATGATTGCGGCTTTTTTTTTTCCCGCCACTTGGGGCAGCAAAAACCCTGGAACCGGCCCTGCCTGAAAGCCCTGAGCTGGGGTGTCTCAGGGCTTCCAAACTCCCTGCCATGGAACTGGGAGCCTGGCAAAACTGGCTCTGCGGAAGAGCACATGGAAGCCCTGAGAACTTGGACTGTAGCTGGGCCTCTCAGGGCTTCTAGGTTCACTGCTGCAGAGCTGGGAACGTGGAGGTCCTGGGATGTTCTTCCAATGTCCAGGGGCTCCAGAGCAACCTAAAGCCTGTTGAACCAGCTTCCCTGAGAGTCAAGCAGCCTGTGGAGCCAGCTGACCCAGGATTTTGGAAGCCCTGTGGTCCCTGGCGCAGGGCTCTCTGCAGGGCAGGGCTGTGCCAGAGCCACAGACTCTGGGGCCCCCAGCTGCTGCTGACTGAAATTTAGCTTCTTTGTCTATTTCACTGCTCTTGCCAGTCTGTGGAGTATATTGTTTCAGAAATACCATATGTTAGTGTTTCCAAAACAATTTGGGGGGGAATTTCTCATTCATGAGAAATTTCAAAAAAACATAACCTCAATCTCTCAGTGCTGTTTGCTGAAAAAATAGCATAGGGGAATTGAAAAAAATAATATGGAAAACTGAGAAAAAGTTGTAATGTAATCACTTTTGGGGCGGGGGGAAGGGAGCCATGTCATCAATTTTTTCTCCCCAATTTGATCAATTCAGTTTTTTACAGCTGCACATGGAAAAACAATGTTGTTCTTTACACTAGAATTCATAATGTGATGATTGTTATTCCTAAAACAAGCAATGAAGAGAAAAATTGTTGGGGGGATCAGGTGATCATTTTGTTTTGGTTCCCTTGCCTGACTAATGAATACATCATTTAGATGTAGCTTTCTAAAAATGAGGTAATATCATTAAATATAATTTACAGAATTAAAAATCTGTTCAGCAAGAGTATTTTCCCACTGTTGTATATTTTTCAAAGCATAATGCATTCTTAAATTGGTTAGTTCCCTGATTATATTTTCCTTTTACTCATTTAACACTTTAGATGATTGCTCTGGGAATTCCCTGCTTTTAAAGTACCAGCAATTGGAAAAGATTCAGTACACTGTATTGCATAGATTATTTCATAAATCAAATCTCAGCTTCTATAACTATGCATAATCCTAACAAAGATGGTTTGCTATTTTTCACAGAAAAATAGAGCATGCTAATGGTACATTGAATATGATATTATTCTCAGTATATGCTTTCTATTGAATTAAGTGGAAATTTTTCATAAAAAGCAATGTCAGCATCTGGCCGTCGGACTACTTTTTGTATTTACACAGTGATTTCTATAGATGATGTTTGGTAGCTTGTACTCATTAGTATGCACGTTGTCAAGTCAAATATAATTAGATTGTCTCTATATTTTAAGCCCACTATGTAGTACGAAAATGAAATGCAGTAAAACCTTTTTCTCTTACTTCTCTCCCCCTTTCCCTTAGTGGAAGATGTTCAGGTCTCTTGTTACAGAATATTGGCCAGCTTGTACTCTCTAGGAACCAGCAAGAGTATTTATGTGGAGCGGTAAGATGAAAAATCATGTACATAATTGTGATCTTCATATATACACTTAGCTGTATACGTAGACATCATGTGCACTCTTTATTAGAATGTTGTTTTCCAAGGTGGAAGCACAAAAAGGAGTGTGGGGAGAAGTTGGAGAGGAGGGCAAAAATCAAGCTCCCTTTAATAGAAAAGAGAGTTTTGGTAATAACTATACTGGATTTATTATAATTTTCTTTAAACATTTGCATATAACTGTGTAAAAAGATAGTCTTCAGTTAGAACTGAAAAGGTTTTTAGTCTAAAATATGATATTTCTTGCTTCCATTGGGACTGCAGGATCTGACTTTTTTGTATAATACAAGCAGTATTAATTGCAAGGGGAACTTAGACAATTTATGAGTTCCAGAAGGGGAAATTGCAAATTTTCATTACAATTAGTTTTATAATGGTTGCTTGTAGATTGATTAACTGTACTATATTTTATGGTTATCCCTCATTTATTTTTGTTCATGACAGATATTAAAAACTTGGTGTTTTCACATTTTGTAAATAAAATGTTACATGTTCATTTTGCAATTTCATTCTAATGAGTAAGAAATCCAGTCAGAATTATTGAATTTTGTCATTCATGATTCTGTTAACAAATCAAATGAAAAAATCATAATGCATCAAAAATGTACTTTTTGCATTTGTACTTCAAGTAGAGGAGGGTCTGAGCTATAAGATTCAAGACTGAATCTTGAATCCTGTCTGGATGGGCTCATTCTCAAAAAATCACTGTTGAAAATAATCAGTGATTCTACAGAATCAGTCAAATAGGCCATAAAGCATGACAGAGAGAGAACTTTATTCATAACCCTTTGTACTTATATCACACTTTCATCAAAACACTAATTAAACCTTACAACACTCTGCAGCATCTCATTAATTATCTACAGTCTGCAGAGGGGGAAACTGACAAATAGGAAAGATCAAGTGATTTGCTCAAGGTCACAGCAAAGCAGTAGCAGACCCAGAATAGCACTGAGGAGTGTAACTTCCTTGCCAGAGTGTCTGTTCTCTACCCCCTTCCATTAATTCTCATACCTTGTATACAGTTAGGGTTGCCAACTTTCTAATATTCTAATCACACAAAACTGAATGCCTTGCCCCTGCCCCACCCTTCTCTCAGACCCCACCCAGGCCCCGTCCCCACTCACTCCATCCCCCTTCCCTCCATTGCTCACTTTCCCACACCCTCAGTCACTTTCACTGGACTGGGGCAAGGGTTTGGGAGAGTGTGTGCGCTCCGGCTGGGGAGGTGCTTTGGGGTGGGGCAGGGGAAGAGGGGTTTGGGGTCTAGGAGGGAGCTCAGTGCTGGGACAGGGGTTGGGTTGTGGGAGGCACTGCAGGGTGCAGGCTCCAGGAGAGAGTTTGGGTGCAGGAGGGGGCTCAGGGCTGGGGCAGGGGATTGGGTGCAGACTCTGGGAGGAAGTTAGGGTGCAGGAGGGGGTTCTGACTTAGGGCAGCTCCTGGTCAGCAGCGCAGCAGGATTAAGACAGGCTCCTTGTGGCTCCCGGAAGCAGATGGCATGTCTGCAAGGGGTGGCCAGGCAGCTCAGCACAGTGAATGCTACTTACACCCACAGGTGCCACCCCTGCAGCTCCTATTGGTCATAGTTCCTGGTCAATCAGGGGCGGCTCCAGGCCCCAGCATGCCAAGCGCATGCTTGGGGCGGCATGCCGCGGGGGGCGCTCTGCCGGTCACCGGGAGGGCGGCAGGCAGGCAGCCTTCGGCAGCATGCCTGTGGAGGGTCCACTGGTCCCCCGGCTTTGGTGGGACGCCTGCGGGAGGTCCACCGGAGCCGTGGGACTGGCAACCGGCAGCGCACCCCCCCGCAGCATGTCACTGTGCTTGGGGCGGCGAAATGTCTAGAGCCGCCCCTGTGGCCAATGAGATCTGAGGAGTCAGCACTCAGGGTGGTGGCAGTGCGCAAAGCTTCTCTGATCACTTGTGTGTCTAGGGGCTGCAGGGACATGTTGGCCACTTCTGGGAGCTGTGTGGAGCCAGGGCAGGCAGAGAGCCTGCCTTAGTCCCACTGCGCCACCAACTGGAATTTTAAAGGACAGGTGCTGACCAGAGCCTCCAGGGTCCCTTTTTGACCGGGTGTTCTGGTCGAAAACTGGACACCTGGCAACCAGTTTGGGAGTCAGAATGTAAGGTTGCAACAAGTCAATATAAGTTACACTGTTTCAGCTATCAAAATTCAGGGATTCTGTACTATGTAAACTTGTTTCTTTTACAAATCACTGCATACTGGTAAAAGGGCTCTGATTTGCATGACGATTGATGTTATTTCTCAGTAGCCCTTAGTCTGGAAAACCTTGTATTCTATCAAAGAATCATTATTAGCTAATAAGAGTGGAAGGATGTGCAACTCTAGAGAGAGATGCATAATCACTGTACTCCAAATGGCTACTGCCTTCAGAACTGCTATCTATCTATAACGCTGTGCTCACAACAAACATGACCACCTCAGCCTTTGACATCACCCCCACTTGTCACCCCATCTAGTCATGAATAGAATTAAATTTAAAAATAATTACTCTCCAATGCAGAATAAAAATAGATGCAATTTCAAGTGAATGCTCTCCATGTGGCATATATTTTACGTATTGGTCTTATATGATATTATATATTGACTCTCACAAGAGCTATTGTGAAAGTGAAGTGGCCTCTTTCACCTATTAAAGTCCACAAACATCAGTGCATATAGAAAGCGGATAGCATGCTATCTTATAGATGTATGTGAAACAGGTTCTTTTCACGTGGACATTATGTAGGTCAGGGAGGAAATCAGGAGGGGAAATAGCTATGAGAAATATGATGGAGTCAAAAGCTGAAGTTCCTGTGTTTATTGTGGGTATTATGGATTGGGAACTCAATGGCATTCTATTACAGCAGAAACTCTAGGTTTCTCCTTTCTCGTGGGTCAGAAAGGAAGGCAGGATTTTGACCAAACTGCAGAATTTCTGTGACTTTTAGGAATCTCCTCAAGTTCTCCAGTTTGATTCTTACTTCCTCATGCATGTTTTAGTCCAAAAGAAATTAAAAATGGCTTGTTCATCTCTTGATACTATCTTTATTTAAAGCTGCCCACAGGCTTTTCAGAATGGTACAACACCTGATAGTCATTTTGACAATCACATACTACAATAAAATTGACTAGACTGTGGGACCTAATGTCTCCTCTATACAGGAAAATTGATAACCACAAAAATTTTTTATATTTAAACAATATCATTTTTTCTACAACAACATACTCCCTACATGTTTTTATGTCAACTCTTTTGTTTTTAAGATATTCTGTGGGACCAGGATTTCTTTGCCTCCTTGAGATGGGAGTAATTTATTTTCTGCGACAATGTTTTTTTCTGTGTGAGAAGCCACACCGTTGAGCCTTGGGGTTCCAAAGTTGAGGGGAGACATGTCTCAGATAGCATAGACTGACACATTTTCTCTTATATCAGAAGGAATCAGACTGGGTGGTTTTAATTTACAGGGGTGGGAAAACAGCAAAAGTTTTAGCATAGTAAAAACTTGAGAGTATATCTGAATAATTCAGTAATAACAATATCCCATCTATATCAGACTTTGGCTTTTGGGCAGGTCCAGGAGATGATTATTACTTATCTCACAAAAAGGAGAAATGCCCTCCAGTTATCATTTAGATATAATGGTGGTAGCATTTGGCCTCTTGATCCATCAGTTTATTCGGTAGCATTCTCTCAGTAGGAGACACAGTTTAGTCAGTATTATTGGAAATTGAGAGGAAAATAATAGGATTACTATCATTATTGTTATTATACTAGTGCTGTGTTTTCCTTGTATGCTCCTTGATAGCTCTCGGCAAATATAAGTAGGCCCAGCTTTGACATTTTATATATAACATTTTATTTGTGTAATGGCAGAAGGTTAATGTCCTCAGATATCTGTTAAATGTATTTTTCTGTTACTGTGTAGATATAATTATGTAGCAGATTCTCTCTTTGCGAAGATTATAGTTTGTAATAAAAGGAAGGATGGTACTGAACTAGCTTTGCGTATATTCAATCAGAAAAAATGTGTGTGTATATATAACGATGAGCATTTGTGAATTCACAGGCAGCGCTCAGCCTTAGGAGAATGTTTGGCTGCTTTTGCTGGTGCCTTCCCTGTGGCCTTTTTGGAAACTCATCTGAACAAACATAATACCTACTCTATCTACAACACCAAGTCTGCAAGAGACAGAGCAGGTACATCCAGAACCTCACAGGCAGGCATTTTAACATCTGGATTTCACACACAATTGTGGTTGTCTTATTCACTGCATTTTTACATACATTTTCTATTACAACAATCCTCCCTTTCATTTACTGATGTGTTTCTATTCATTTGCTAGAATGGTAGGTTAAATCTTGCAAAAATCAGTGTTTTTCATTCTTTTTTGAGCTGCCCAATATTGCATATGGAGATATTCTTATTATTTTGGAATTAACTTGCTAAACTAGTTCCACTTCATTCTGATCATGTTGATACATTGCAAAATGGAATAAATTTGTAATATCAGAAGCTATTTGTATTGTATATAAATAAGTGCTTTTATAGAAGATTTTATATGTCTTACACAGGTAGAGATTTTAATACTGCCTACTATCATAAATAAAATAGCATATCTTAATGAACAGTTTTAGTTCCTCATCTCTCATTTTCAGCCTCAACTCTTTCTGGGACTTATCTGTATCTTTAATTGGGGCTAAATATTTTGATACATTGTATGTCCATAACAAGTAAATACTTAGGATAGCATGACATAAATTGCTTGCTGTGGTGTACTCTGTATTTTAAGTGTAGGAAATACCACAGCAAAGGCAAATACAAATAAGTAAACATTTGTTCATGTAGATGCCCCTTCAGAGGGCTATTTAATAAAAACATAGTTGGGGAATTAATGCTGTGCCTTATGCTGTTCCCTATTGGAAATATTTTAGAGGTTCTACTGGTTAACTTGTATTATTTTAAACTACAGTGGGTGAAATTAAAAACTGGACTGCTACCTATAGAATATAATTTTATTTTGTTATGTCTCATTCTAAATTTAATGCATACCACAAATATACCTCTACCCCAATATAACGCGACCTAATATAACATGAATTTGGATATAACATGGTAAAGCAGCACTCTGGGGGGTGGGGGAGGACTGCACGCTCGGGCGGATCAAAGCAAGTTCGATATAATGCAGTTTCACCTATAACGCGGTAAGATTTTTTGGCTCCCGAGGACAGCATTATATCGAGGTAGAGGTATATTAAAAAAATGAAAAACACTATGCTACAGTATACAACAATTACAACAATGTCATCTTATGTATAACTTCACCCACTCAATTTTAAAAGAAGAGCAACTGATTCATTCTTCTGTAGAGCTACAGTAGTCTGTCTGGCAAATGTCAGTGTCTATATTAATAAGTAATGTGTTCTGGTAATTGTGGTACATCCACAGTAGCCTATACTGTCTCTTGTGGAAAGAAATATCCTTTTATTAATAGTAATAATAATAATTTGAATTTACTTTTATTGAGGATTTCAAAATGCTATCCGAACTTCAATTGAGCAGCTCTGTGAACAAATATGTGTGATGTATTCAGTGTTAAAATGAGACGTAGCCTGATTTTGAAAAACAGCCCAGAGTATAGGCCGATACAAACAATTTGGCTCCAACTTCAGTACTGGCACTAATCTTACTATACAAGTTGACACTTCCATTGAAGCTGATGTATAACTCTCTACTCAGTTCCATAAAAGCATTCTTTCTTTGTGTCTAAAGCTTTATCAGCCAGATGGACATCTTGTGAAAGAGAAGATAAAAGTAGAATGGAAAAACATTTGGATATAAATATTTATGTGTGTTTTCTCTTTGTGTTACATTTTATTTTTTTTATTTTCTAGCTCTTAATTTGCCAATCAGTGTAGAAGAGGTTTGTCCAAAAATTCCTTCCCTGGAGAAGTTAATTGAAGAAATAGTGGAATTGGCAGAGTCTGGTATTCGTTACACACAAATGCCACATATCATGGAAGTGATACTGCCTATGCTGTGTAGCTACATGTCGCACTGGTGGGAACATGGGCCAGAAAACAATCCTGACAAGGCTGAAATGTGCTGCACAGCCTTGACCTCAGAGCACATGAACACTCTGTTGGGTAACATACTGAAAATCATCTATAACAACCTAGGGATTGATGAGGGGGCCTGGATGAAGAGATTAGCAGGTAAGATTTGAAGATATGAATAATTTGAGTCTGATTCTTTTCCCACTTACATCAGTTCACATTGACTTCAATGGATTTACTCTATATTTATCCCACTTGAAGTTGGAAGAGAATCAAGTCCATATTTTACAGTCTCTTTGAATAATGCAAAGTCTAATTAAATGAAACAATAAGACAGCAGTTCTTTGAAAGAGAGATGATATATTTTAAAATAATTGGTATATATCGTATTGAACTTCATAATAAATTTTCCTCCTTCAAAAGCATGGGCATCCCTGCATTGTAATATGCCATTTACTGAACTGAAAGAATTATATTTCTGCCACCAATTTATCTATATGTACAGAAGGCAATTGTGTGCTATTCCAAAATCTGGTTTTTAAGTGTTGTCATTAGACTTTATGATTAACACTCTGTCACCATTCCACAGGGTCTGTCTAATGCTCCAGTTTCTAACTAGTCCCTTGGGAGTGTGATCCCTTTAATGTACTTGGGGCCCAAGGATACACACAGTTCCAAGGATCCAGAACTGAGTCTTCAGGCACCAACAAACCCTGTCTGTCTCTATGGTTCCTTGCAGTGAGTCCAGCCAAAGCCAGACTCCTGCGGAAGGCTTGTGCTGTGTCCCTTCAGGGTGCAGTACTCGTAGTGATTATTTGCAGCAACTCCAGGCAGCCTTTTCCAAACAAGGCAACAATTTATTTGTCACCTGATGTACAGAGTCTGAAAGTCCTTAGGTTAGGGTAGAGAAGCAAAGGTTAAGAGTTCAGCATGGCCAACGTTAGGCCAGGGCTCCCTTGAGCCATGCTACCATCAAAGCTATCTAGGCTCTCCCTCTGTCTTGGTTCCTAGTCCCAGGTGTGTGTGTTCCTGTGTCTCTCCAAAGGCCAGCTCTTAACCCAGCCATCTGACTCCTTTCTGCTTTGTTCTCCAGCTGTAGCCTTTGCTCTGCTTCTCCATGAAGAGATATTGGGGGGAATCTCCTTCTCCTTGGCTGTTGGTTCCTAGATGTGAATGTCCTGGCCATTGGGGTTCCCACTGTCTTTCTGGATCCTCCACTGATACGGGTTGGTTCCAGCCAATCCTTTAATGACCCATTCATACCACCCCAAACAGTTACAAGACTCAACCCTCATATCTTCTGCTTTGCCCTATGGGCAGCTTTTTATACTCCGTACATAGGAATGCAAAGCACAGGGAAACTGAGGCCCTCATAGGAATCATAAAAATATCAGAATTTCCTCTTCAGCATACACTCCTTTGAGATGGGGGTGGCAGTTCATAGCTACTTTTAGATGGTGTTTTTTTTTAAGATGATACTACATTGGGTCTTACTGAAAATCACAAAAGTGAAAGGCTGAAAACACTGTTGATTTGTTGATTTGTCACCTTGTAAAACTTTTATCATCTTCCTGGAAAAGTCACTTCTGTCCTCTGATTCAATTTCACATGACTTTTCAATGCTTATTGTCTTCTTTCTGTTGTTTTTGATGCTTACGTTTTTGGTAAAATATAGGTCTGGACCCCCATTTTCATAGTCACTGTAAGATAACATAGGCAAACATGTTCCCTGCTGCAAATTACTTACAATCTACGAAATGTATTGTAGGTGTTTGTTATCTAAACAAACACTGGCTAAATACTTCCTTAAGGATTACCCTTTGGATGAGTGGATTTGCAGAAAACCCGCCCTAGATACTTTAAGTGGCTGAGTGATGGGTGCCTCTCAACATTTTCAGAGGCTCATTTAGTCCAGGTGAGATCCCAAAAGTTCAAATGTGTATTCATAACTTATCCAGGCTTGTGCAAATGCAAAATGGGTCTGGCAATTACTAGCGCAAGCTCCCAAATGAGATTTCCAGTACTTCCTCCTTTCAACCAAGCCAAACAATACTGTGCGAAGGAAGAGCGAGGAGCTCATGAATGAGTTATCCCCCACATACGTCACTGCACAACATTTATGTACTTTATGAAACTTTTTAATTTTCTTAAGGCAAAATGCTGGAGTAGATATAAGACAAGTATCATGGTGTTAAGTGTTTAGCATGGTATTAGCTAATTTGAATCCCTGTTTTCACACTAACAAAATGAACTTGTGGCCCCACTGAAGTCAATGCAGCGCTCCCATTGACTTTAAATGGGATCAGGATTTCACCCTCGTTCTTTAAAATAAAATACAGGAGAGAAAAGGTAAAGGTTTTGGATTACACTTCGTGGTCAGGTGTTTATTATAATATTAATTTGCCTTAAATAGTGTTTTCCCAGCCTATCATAAGCAAAGTGAAGCCCCAGCTTTTGAAGACCCACTTCCTGCCACTGATGGATAAGTTGAAGAAAAAAGCAGCAATGGTTGTATCAGATGAAGACCATTTAAGAGCAGAAGGCAGAGGTGACATGTCTGAGGCTGAACTGCTTATCCTAGATGAGTTCACCATTTTGGCACGGGACCTCTATGCCTTCTACCCTTTGTTGATAAGATTTGTGGACTATAACAGGTATGTGGAAAAAAACAAATTAGTGAACCCTTTCAAAACCTAGTTATGTTTCTTGATACTTCATTTTGTGCCTTGATTATGT
Source organism: Chelonoidis abingdonii (assembly GCF_003597395.2). Lineage (NCBI taxonomy): Eukaryota > Metazoa > Chordata > Testudines > Testudinidae > Chelonoidis > Chelonoidis abingdonii. Next base: position 141,678,387 of record NC_133771.1, read on the forward strand.
TCTACACTGAATTTACATAACTTTTCTTCACACAATCAATTTTAAAGTGACATTAACAGTACCTTATTCCAGACTTACTGCAATTTTAGGAAAGGGATTTGGAGAAAAATCACAAAAAAATAATTTCCCAATGCATTTTACCTATTATTATGAGGAAACTGTATTCAGATGTTGAAGTAGGGCATCAAAAGGCCACTTTAACATAAATTAAAACACATGCATGTCGTTCTACCTTTTTCCTGGTGATATCATGTTAAAAACTGATTTCAAAGCAAAATGTTACAATTGCATTATCTAAGCCAGAAGGAATCATCGCCAAGTTTTTTTTTCCTTGTTATCTAATTTTAGGGCAAAATGGCTGAAGGAACCCAACCCGGAAGCAGAGGAACTGTTCCGCATGGTGGCTGAGGTATTCGTTTACTGGTCAAAATCCCATGTACGTAAATTCTTACAATTTTTATTTTACTGTGGTTTTCTTGGCAGATGGGTCAGTTATTAGCAATGTCCATCCTTTGAGAAGGAGGTGAAAGTGATGCATTGCCCTCTGCCCAGGTAGATTTCCTTTTTCTTTTTTTCTGTAACGGTATTCCGATTGCTTTAACCATATGACACAACAAGGATAGATATACAGTGCGATGCAACTTAGCTCTCCCGATGCATCATTCAAACAGTAAATCAGTTATATTGGATCATACAGGTGGGTGCGTCGTTCAAGCAAAGCTGGTTGTGTGGGGACCATCATGGGATAATTTGTAACGATCCTACAATGTGTGGGGAAGCCGATTCTGATTGCCTTACTTGAGGTTTCCTTTTGCAATGCTCCAAGATAGACTCAAACACAGTATATCCTCCTTGCTTATAAATCACCATTGACACTTTTTTTCTGGCTGTGAGGATGGATCATACTTTCTCTGTTCAGGCCGGCGTTATTTTCTCCCCACTAATCAGAGAAAAGTGCTTCATCATGAGGAGTTTGCCATCCTCTTTTTCTTGTAAGATGCTAAACATGCCATCCCTTGTAGCCAGTCTGTTCCACTTTAGAGCTGCGAGGCCTATAAGCAGTCCTAATTTGGGTCTCTGGTTTGCTACCAGTAATGATCTTGAATGGTTGTATGAGAAAACGTACATAATGATGGAGAGGGGTCTGTGGACAAGGAGGTGTGTGTGGCTGTTAATATCCTGTCATGCCTGAAGGTCTGTGAAGTTGAAGAAATACAGTGATGTCTTGTAGTTCTATGACCATATGTATTTCTTCATGAGAACTCGTATTTCTTTCATAAGGCTCCTGTACAGATGGTCATTACTGAGTTCTTGCCACCAGCCTTATATTTTTATTTCCCCCTGCACTCTCTTCTTTGTTTGAATATGTAGCTAATCAATTAGTTTAAATTGATGTAACTCACCACGGAATTGTAAAATCTACCCACCACAGCTGGATATCCCACCTCCTTCAATCTATAGGCATGGTTATGATACAACGTATGTAATAGAAGAGTCCTCAGCGAGACTGTCAGACTTGAAATCTAGAAGTCCTTTGAAGAGAATGTGTAACTTTACTTCCACTGACGTAACGCTGCATTGCAGATTTCTGTTTCTTTAACAGAACTCAAAGGAAAGCATTTCACTTATTTTGCCATTTCGGTAACTGCTCTGCATGAGAAGGTGTCTCACTGAAGCCAGTGGGAGTTCTGTGCACAGAGCAGACAGACAAATAGCTCAGCATGTTTTAAATCAGGGTTATGCTCTGTAAAAGAAGTCCTGGCATTCCATGTTTGCCTCTTGGGGTATGTCTGCACTGGCCTGCGGCTGGCCTGTGTCAGCTGAGTTGGGCTTGCAAGACTCAGGCTGCGAGGCTGTTTAATTGCTGTGTAGGTGTCTGGGTTCAGGCAGGAGCTTAGGCTCCTCTAGGACCCTGTAAGGTGGGAGAGTTCCAGAGCTCAGGCTGCAGCTTGAGCTGGAACATCTACACTGCAATTAAACAGCCCTGCAGCCCAAGCCATGTGAACCCGAGCCAGCTGGCACAGGCCAGCCATGGGTGTCTAACTGCAGTATAGACATACCCTTGGTGACTTCTAGCTGAGATTCACTAAATTGCAAGTTAGGAAATTTCCTCTTAATACCATTCTTGCAAAACTCATCCTGGGATCTCAACCTGGGGGTTTTTTGGCTTGTACACCAGCACCAGCAACAAAGATTGTGCATTAAGAATTAAGCTATGAACTTCACTGATGATACGTGCTTTAGAATAGAATGCAGCTCATGATGTGTGCAAGAGTAAAAAGCAGTAAAATTACTAAAAGAAAACTGCCAGTAAAATAAAATGAGACTGAACACTCACAGGGAATAGGCAAGTGAAGAAGTGTCATCTTTACATAGTTGCATTTCCCACTATAACCACAGTTCTGCAAGTCTGAATGATAGTATTGTAGCATTTCTGTACTTAGAGGTATTTTAACTAATATTATCTATGAACCCCACCAGGCACAGCCTAAATACCTGTTCAACAATTAGGCGCTGAGCCAGCAAAACATATAAGTGTGTTAATAACTTTAAACATGCCAGTTAAAAGGGATTGCTCACATGCTTAAACTTACACACATATTTAAGTGCCTTGCTGGATCAATATTTTAAATAGTGGTACTTTTGTGATGCTCACTGTAGAAAAACCTAAGATAGAATTACTGGTATAATAATATCTAGGCATTTATTTTTTATCTAATTGTGATGCTATTTGCATTTTGTGCCATTCCACTATGTAAATGTGAGGCAACAATCCTTTATCTAATGTAATTCATATTTGAAATGGAAACTGGATAAGTTTACGCTCTATTGTAATCTGTCAGAGTTTTCAAATGTAAAGACTTTTGTTTGAGTTTAGAAAGTTTGTTTGCCTGCAGGTAAGCAGTGGAGTATAGCAAAGTCATTGCCATCAGTAATTGATTTTATGCCTTGGAGGTTTGCATCAAAGTTTAGCTAGATTAGCTTGTTATTTTATTATGTGGAAAATCATTTAAGGTGTGCAAACTGAACAGCATATTTTATAAAAATCTTTTTCTACAACATTTGATGTAAAATGAACAAAAATAGCTAAGGTAAAATATATAGAAGTTTTGTTGTAGTATTTTATAGTGCTTAATCAAGGCTACATGATTTTTTTCAGTATGAACACTTTCTAATATTTGAATTCAATACATGTGTAATTACTAGAATTGGTTGGCAAATTTTCGATGAAAACATTTTTTGTTGGAAAATGTTAATTTGCAAAAACCGAAACTTTTCACAAAGATGTGTGTTCTGAATCAGGAACAGAAGGGACTTGAACCTGAGTGTCTCGTATTTCAGGGTTGTGCCATAATCACTGGGTTATTAAATATTCCTATCTTTCTTGCTCTGTTTTTCCAAAGGGTCTTGGTGTTGTCCTGGTGTAGAACAAAAGCAATTGTTGAAACCTGAAAATTTTCACAAAATACTCCCATTTTCCAGCCAGCCCTAGTAATAACATTGTATTTTTGTATCTATCTACAATGTTCCTACCTATACAGTTCAAATCTGTCATATTAGAGCTTAGAGAATAAAGAGAACAATTTTGTGAATACTCACACAAACTTTAAAATTAATTTACTTTGGCTGTGCTTGCATCCATTTTTGTGCTCACTTCCTTTGAACGTTTGTGATCAAGCTTCACTCTCATGAATGCTCACAGAGTGAATTTGGAAGCGTACATACTCTAGCATTCATACTAATAGTGTAAAATTGCCTCCCTGTTGTACAAAATAGTATCCAATGTTCCAAATATCCCTCACTAGAGTCATGGCACAGAGTTAGTTAAATAATTTAGATAAAGATGTGATGGCAACCTACACAGCTTGTACCATGTATACATATGCATTTATTTAGTGACATAGAATTACAGTTCAGGAAACACAATGACTTTGTGTGAACATCACAAGACAAAATTTAATTTAATTTCTGCACTCGGGTTATATATTTTACAGTAATCAGACTTTTTTGGCAGGATGTTTGGAGCCAGATTTAGTGTTGGCAAGAGTAGAAAGTGTTTAGTTTTCCAAAACTCCTTAATCCTGTTTAGATGATGCCTCTCTATCAATTGATACCTCTACAGGAGATTAAAACACAAAGCGGCTTCCTTAAACCTTCTTCCAAATTATAAAAATTACACTAGTTCAGCCAGAGGACAGAATAAAACCATGTGGTTTATGTCAGGGGTTCTCAGCCTTTTTCTTTCTGAGGCTACCCTTGACATGCTATAAAAATTCCAGGGCCCAGTTGAGGTGGGGGGGCCCTCAGGGCAGGGGCCTTGGGCATAGGTGTAGTTTGACTTCTGTTTTGAGAGGGCGGGGGCCAGTGGGGCTCGAGCCACTTCCACATGGTGTGGTCCAGGGAGGAGGGATAGCTCAGTAGTTTGAGCATTGGCCTGCTAAACCCAGGGTTGTGAATTCAATCCTTGAGAGGGCCATTTGGGGATTGGTCCTGCTTTGAGCAGGGGGTTGGACTAGATGATCTCCTGAGGTCCCTTCCAACCCTAATAATCTAGGATCAGGCAACCCAGCCTTTCTGGGTTGGGGGAGACACACCAAAAATTATAACTCAGAGTTGGGGAATTTAGCTCAGAAAGTTTGAAAACAGCTTAGGATGCAGGGATGGGGTAGCTAGGGGCTGTGTGCAGGCATAGAGGTAACACATGGTGCAGGGATGGGGTAGCTAGAAGTAGTATGCACATCAGGTAGCTGTGGGCTAAGTTCCCTGTAAGCTGTGCGGCCACACAGCAGCCTATTTAGTGCTGCACAGGTGCTTAGGGAACCCTGCTGGGGAGGGGAGCCCCTCCCCTGACCTTGACTCCTACAACCTGGAGTGGCCTGGACCCAGCTGCAGCTGGATCCAGGCCCAGACGCAGCCCAGGGATGTTGCTGTTGCCTGCTCCATGGCACCTGGCAGAGCAGCAGGTGTTCTGCATGCCTGGCTCTGGCTTCCCACCTCTGACAAGCCCAGGGAGAAGAGATCCGGGGGAGGGGAGGTGTGGAGCTGCCCCCAGGACTTCTGTGCTCTTGCGCTGCAGTTTGGGGGAGGGCAATGCCCTCCATGTTCCCAGTTCTGCCCATGGACCCAGGGCTTATGCCCCACAGGGAGTACCAGGCTCTGGGATTCAGCCCCACGCCTCCTGGCTTCAGCCCTGTGTGGGTCAATGGGAATCAGACTCTGGGTTTCAGCTGCAGGGCCCTGCAGCCTCCTTGAAAGGACTCGAGGACCCTGGTTGAGAACTGCTGGTTTATGTGATTCATCACAATTAACGGCTGGAATTTCAAATATCCACAGTGGGCTGTTGTTCACAATGAAAAGTGCATTTAAAAAAACAACCACCACCAAAAAACAGAATTTGTCAGTTCAAGAAGTTGGTAATGGCAGTCTTATTGCATATGTGAAAAGGGGCAAATACAAGTTCAGTGAGTCATGTTATTGAAATATCGTGCTCAGATGTAAATGTTAATATCATGTTGGAAATTATAGTCGCTTAGGTGTTAGAGAAAAAGTATTGAAATTAAAGCTCACTTCAGGTATAAAAATGCTTACTTCATTTATACAAACTAATTATATTACACAGATTCTTCTGCACAACAATAGTTTCTGAAGAGCTTTCTAAACACTGTGGCCAAAATTTCGATCGTATCTTTTGACATCATTAGTTCCTAGTAGTTCTTTGCCTTCCTCCTCTTTTCCCTAGTAGATTTTCAAATCTCCACCAGACCCTTCTGAGAATAAAAATACATCTCTTTCATTTAAAAGGGGATGTCTGTTTGTAGATCCTCTTTATGTTCAGAGTAGATAAAAATCTGAGATTTATGCAATGTAAATAATGCCAGAATTTAACACATTCTCAAGAATCCATTAAAAATGTAGATACTGTAACTTTGTGGACTCTATAGAGTTCCAGTGAACCCATATTTATTATTTAAGACTTGTATGGACAGATTTATCACATGTAATAAGTGCTTTTAACTGAAATCTCCTGTGTAACATTTCAGAATTTCAAAAGGGAAGAGCAGAATTTTGTGGTACAGAATGAAATCAACAACATGTCTTTCCTTATTACTGACACCAAATCCAAGATGTCTAAGGTACAATAAGCTGCAAAGTTTAAATGTTGTTATCCCATCTTGCTTTCTCTCCTCTTAGTGTTTTAGTTTTGTAGTTTGTAATGGCAAGTCTCCGCAGTTATAACCCCTTAAGTCAATGTTCCTGTGAACTTTCAGGGTTCTGCCATTTATGATGGTTCCTCCAGTAGTGCTGAAGATGCACTGTGCTGCTGCTACTTGCTTTGGCCAGAGTGGGTGGAACTATCAGGTGTGCTTAAAGGCTAAGTGATTATATCATCACTGGCTGCACATACCACAGTAGTTGATCCATCTTCTTTCCTGGTGTTGGACATGATCCTTAATTGTTTTGCACTCCAACATCCTATGGAAGTCCACAGGAGTTTTGGGTAGGCAAACAGTGCAGGATCTGGCCACTGGTGCATGATGGAATGCAATCGTGCCTACTACAGTGGTCAAAGTGTGTGTGTGTGTGTGTGTGTATGTCTTCCATTTCTAGAGTTATTCCCCACTATAGTTACAGGGAATATCTGTAGTTACTAGGATGAAGGTAAGAGAGAGCAGGCATTTCAGCTGGCTACAACTTGGAGCAGCCAGACTCGGTGTGGGGAGGGGAGAGAGAGAGATTTAGAAAGTTGGTATAATGCCTCTTTACCTTCCTCAGCCTTTGAGACTTGTGCTGAGCAGAACTCAGCGAGACTCTTCGTCCCTAGCATAAAGGACAAATCCCTCATCCTTAAAGGCATAAGCAAATCACTAACTAGGGGGATCAGGAAAATCAGCTCATGGTGCAGGAGATAGAGATTTTTCTGGGGCCAGTCCGAGGCAGTGGAATGAACTCCCACAAACATCCCAGCTTTCTGGTCCAAGTGCAAGGTTCACTACTTTGATGTGGTCCTCTATAACAAACATATACTACACAGTGGACATTAAATATTAAAAAAAAAAAAAAAAAAAGTGAACATTCCTCCCCATCCAATAAACCTCACATAATTTTCTCCTGGGAGAGAAAATATGGGGAAGACAGAAAGTGTCACATATAACAACTGCTTGTCACATCACTTAATGCACTTCTGCAAGGTGCTGAGATACAGCAGTGAGGAGGGCTGCATCAGAACCTGAACAGAGAATAGAAAAAAAAATTTTTAATGTAACTTTTCATTTACTTTCCCGTTTCCTCCCTGTAGTTTGTTGCATATTTATCCTTGCCTTGGATTCTAGCATTTTTTGTTCAGGCATCTAATATTTGCCAGTGTCAGAAACAGGACACCAGAGTAGATGGACCGCTAGTCCAATCTAATATGGCAATTTGTATGATCCTGTGTTCCTATGCCTCTTAGTGATCCTCCTTCATCTTTTCTCCTCACTCAGTCAGATAAAATGTCCAAATACCCTGACTTCTCTGGAGAAATGCTGATAGTGTGCCCTCTATCACCTCTGTATGACAGCATGTGCATCTACTTGCTTGGGTCAGTCAGATCTCCTTGGACACACAGTCAGTATATTTTAAAAGCTAGTTCCTGTTTCCAGGATATTTTACATACTTTGTCCTCTTGTCTCCCATTCTCAGTATGTGTTAATGCCTCTTAATTAGTAAGGTAGAAATATTAGACTGTTATTGTCTAATAGTTAAGCATAACTCTACAGTTTTATCCTGTATTTTACAGTTTTTGTTTTGTAACAGATAAACTTAATGTATGTGAACAAGTTTTCCCAGAAATTGTGTCAATTTCTGATCTCAGTCGTACCCATGCCACCCCATTGACTACATTGTGGTCAGACATGTAAATGTGAACGGGTTCTCTCAGTTACAGCAGAGTTAAATTGCTATGGAAGTGTCAGAAGTTTCTAAATGTACCAGTATACTCTGAGTAAATAAACTGGATGCATAGCTTTTCATTTGTCAACCCTGATTCAGACAAGGCATTATTATGATGAAACCGTATATTTTATTTTCCGTTTCCTTTTTAGTCACTTCAATAAGTGTCACTTCAAAGGCTTCTTTTTGAAAAAGCTGCATATCAACTAGTAAACATTGAATTTAATTAATCAAGTTGTATTTTTCACATATATAGTCAAACATTTCATACAATCGCTTATTTTTCACCCATTAGCTTATTTTTTCATGTATCCCTTTATGTGTGTTTGTCTTCAAACAGGAGAAAACTATTGAATGTGGTCTTTTGAAATGCACGTGATTCTTTGAAATTCCAGACAGCTAAACAATCCAGCTTCTGTAAGCTACTAATTGCACATGTCCTTGCTGTTTCCTCCATGGCAAAATCTCATCGAACAAAAACCAATCACAACTCCACTTTTTGATTTATAATTAAAATAATACTCAACATTTATATAACACTTTACATACTCGAAGCATGAAATGAATGTTAATGAATTCATTTTGAAAACACACCCGTGCTGAGGAAGGCCACATTCTGGTCTCCTTTACACTTATGTAAACCGAAGTAAGTCCTCTGAGACAGCATGTAAACTGGTGATGGAACTGGCACTAGAATGTCTGATTCTCAATACTGTGTTCAGTCCAGAAGACAATGCTGTGTTTTATGAAGAAATGTTCTTATGATTTTTAGTGTTCAGTTCAGAAAATTCTGCTGAAGCTACTTCAATTTTTTCCATGGTTCCATCTGACACTTTTCTCCATGGTTCATCTGACACTTTTGTTTACTGTCACCATTTTTTCAGCCAGAACTCAGTGGTGTTCTAAACTACGGTGATTCCCCTACAAAAGGTAGTGATATTTAAAAAAACAACAACAAAAACAGAGAAGGCAGGACTCAGAGACTGGAACTTGGAAATGTCACATGTTTGCAAAGGGGAAAGACATAAAAGGACTATTGACAAATATGTCTCCTGAAGAAGAGTGTGCAGTCACATATAGGAAGGGAAATAAGTGTGTGGGATCAAGTCAAAAGACAGTTGTTCTAGAAAGTATTCATATTTATGAAGTATTTGCATGAAACACAAGGCAGTGTGGCATAGTGAGCGGTACCTTCAGAAGAGGATGGAGCTGGATAGGTGGTAATGAAATTATCAGAACTAGACAACAGTAGAAAAATGTAAATTAAAATGTTATTGCAGGCATAAATATTTAATAATAATAGAGTATTTGTTTGTTATATGCTCTAGGCAGCTATTTCTGATCAGGAGAGAAAGAAAATGAAGCGAAAAGGGGACCGGTATTCTGTACAGACATCTCTCATTGTAGCAGCACTGAAGAGATTACTACCTATTGGTCTAAATACTTGTGCACCCGGAGACCAAGAATTAATTGCACTGGCCAAGAACAGATTCAGCATGGTAGGTCCTCTTCATGTTCCTCTCCCACCTCCCAGATCTGGGGCAGTGGAAAAGTGACATTACGCTATTCCTCTAACAGAGTTCTGTGAGATTTGCCTTCTTTTCCTTGCTTTTATCCCCTCTACCCTCAGGGCCTGACCCCAATGCCCATTGAGTCTTTTGATTGACCACAGTGGGGTTTGGATCAGGCCTTAGTGGTCGTGCTTAAAAGGATTAGATGGAACTCAATTTAGAGAACTATCATAGCATTCCAGAATTGATCGGTAAGAAATGTGAGACATTCTCAAACTCTTTTCTTGGGGCTGAGTGTTCTGTCTTTGCAACCCTGTAGACAAAAGAGTAAGAAATTATGACTAAAATTAAATGCAAAGCATTAAAACCTGTTCTGTCTTTAACATATTTTTTATTATTTTAAGGTTGATTTGTGGACATAATTGTAAGGATTACAGTGATAACTGAGTAGTGTAAAGTACAGTCTTAGTAAAAAACTACCATGGATGAACACCATGGTTATTTATTTACACCGCTTAATTTCATTTTGATTTGCTGAAAAAAAATGTTTTTTTGATATTTTGCTTCTTTAAATGTATTTTTCTAGCTTAGTGTTAGGGTTATTTCTTGTGTTTGATTTTTTTTTCCATGAAAAATTGCCAGTAATAGATATTAACAAACTTTGGTTAGTTAGAAATATGGATAGAAACTATAAATGTACTAATATAGCTGGTTGCCCAATACAGTACTACTTTCACCACTTCCAGGCCACTCCCAGTTGGTTACATAGTTTTATATTCGCCTAGAGGTTTCACTGTCATACAGATAGTACTTCTGGGAATGATTCCACAGTCATGTAGCTTTGTTTGGCAGTGTTATCACAATTTAGTGAAGCTTCAATGCGTTTATGTCATTCAGACAGCTATGCTGTTTAAAAATGACAGGTTTTTAATGAAGGGAAGGGAACTCAAGTCTGAGAAGACCCTCTCTCTCAGTTTAGTGATGAGTGGGCAACAAAGAGTTCCCTGTGTTACCATTCATTACACTGATTTGGGCAAAAATTTCCAGACTCTATTTATGATGATGATTTTAATGCAAATTATTGTGCAGCGGGCTGAATGACTATGGGTAGATATAAATGTAGCTGCTGATGTAAATGATGGCATCTAGACCTAGTCGCAGAGAGTTAGAATGTTGTCAGCCATGCCCCAGATACCTGAGAGGTAGGCCTGGGAGCCTTACCTTAATTTTCAGTTGCCCTTGGTGCAGGGTCCAGACACAAGCCTGGTCTTTCCACTCCCAGTGTGTAAGAATTAAGAGGAGAGGGGACCAATGTGGACAGTGGTGCTAGACACCCCAAAGAGAGCCACGACAAGGAGGGCCCAATGCTTCTCCTTCCTCCACACTGACAAGAACAGCTGGGTCTGTGCAGATGCAAAGAAAGCATACGCCAGTGAAAGGGTGTACGTAGGGGTCACCTTATGGTCTTGCTTTCCAAATTCTTGCAGTTATTGTACCAGTCTCCAACACAATATGTTCAGGAGCTGCAGCTTGTATGCAGCTCCTTTTAAGTCACTACCTACATTAGAGAAGGGTGAAAGTCATAATCTTACCCAGAGTTTGAACAACCCATCATCAAAATAATACTTTGTTTTTTTCATCTGAGGATATCAAAGTACTTGATATGAATAATACCTAATCCTCACCACCTGCCCGCTGGATAGGCAGATATTGTTATTGTACAATTTGTTAAACTGAGGTACATAGCGGCTGTTACCTTCCTAGGTCAGCACAGTTGGGAATAGAATCCTGGAGTTCTGACCCCTATCTTAATCCCCAGAGAGTGCTCCTTAACATGATATGCATAGCCTAGAACATCCCTGTTTGACACCAGTAATTACTTTATTTAAAAACAACGAGGAGTCCTTGTGGCATCTTAGAGACTAACACATTTATTTGGGCATAAGGTTTTGTGGGGTAGAGCCCACTTCATCAGATGCATGAAGTGAAAAATACAGGAGCAGGTATAAATACATGAAAGGGTGGGGGTTGCTTTACCAAGTGTGAGGTCAGTCTAACAAGATAAATCAATTAACAGCAGGATACCAAGGGAGGAAAAATAACTTTTGAAGTGGTAAGAGAGTGACCCAATACAGACAGTTGACAAGAAGGTGTGAGTAACAGTAGGGAGAAATTAGTATTGGGGAAATTTAGGTTTTGTAATGACCCAACCACTCCCAGTCTTTATTCAGGCCTAATCTGTTGGCATCTGGTGACGGTGCCCCCCATAAGGCTTTATGGAATATGCTTATGAATGTATATACGACATAGCATATGTAGCATAAAACATATTCTAGTTATATAACATATCTCTGTAAAGATTATGATCTACTGAATCTATTAATCCTATTTGTATGCAAGTATTATTTTTGTACTTGAATTTAGGAATATTGGCTGTATACTTGCTTGATTTCTATTGAGAAAGGAATGTGCAAATTAAATGCCCAGTCTAGAAACACTTAAGCCAACAGTGAACCTGAATGCACCAGTCCACATCGGAGCTTTCCCAAGAATGTGGTTTGGCTGGTAAGAAAGTCAGTCATGCATGGACATGCGACTTGCCCATGTGACTCCAAAACTCCATCTTGGAGCTGGACTTTTCATGGGAGAGAGGAAGGGGTCTCCACCCACAAGAGACAGACCCCTCCATTTTGTCTTCAACTGGCTAAAGAGAGAGCCTTTCCACTCCCAAGGATACCTGAAAGGAACTGGAACAAAGGACAGTAACCACAGGGGGGTGTGAGTGATTGCTGGACCTAGATTAGAAGGAGACTAGTCTGTAAAAGGAAGCTTACTGGGTGAGGTTTTTATCTGTGTTCAGTTTCTTAGACATAGACTTGCGTGTTCTGTTTTATTTTACTTGGCAATTCACTTTGTTCTGTCTGTTACTACTTGGAACCATTTAAACCTGACTTTCTGTATTTAATAAAATCACTTTTTACTTATTAATTAATCCAGAGTATACATTAATGTCTGGGGGGCCGGGGCACAAACAGCTGTGCATATCTCTCTATGAGTGTTATAGAGGGAGAACAATTTGAGTTTACCCTGTATAAACTTTATACAGGGTAAAACACATTTATTTGGCGTTTGGATCCCATTGGGAGTTGGGCATCTGAGTTTTAAAGACAGGAACACTTCTGTAAGCTGCTTTCAGTTAAGGCTGCAGCTTTTGGGCACGTGGTTCAGACACTGGGTCTTTGTTGGAGCAAACAGGCATGTCTGGCTCAACAAGACAGGGTGCTGGAGTCCTGAGCTGGCAGGGAAAGCATGAGCAGAAGTAGTCTTGGCACATCAGGTGGCAGTTCCCAGGAGGGTTTCTGTGACCCAGCCTGTCACATTCAGTTTGCAAATAATTCCAATTCTGCAGTTTCACGTTGGAGTCTGTTTTTGAAGTTTTTTTGTTGAAGAATTGCCACTTTTAGGTGTGTTATTGAGTGACCAGAAAGATTGAAGTGTTCTCCTACTGTTTTTTTTAATATTATGATTCCTGATGTCAGATTTGTGTCATTTATTCTTTTGTGTAGAGACTGTCCAGTTTGGCCAATGTACATGGCGGAGGGGCATTGCTGGCACATGATGGTGTATATCACATTCGTAGATGTGCAGGTGAACAAGCCCTGGATAGTGTGGCTGATGTGGTTAAGTCCTATGATGGTGTCCATTGAATAAATACGTGGACAGAGTTGGCACCGGGGTTTGTAAGCAGGGTTTGATTCCTGAGTTGGTGTTTTTGTTGTGTGATGTGTAGTTGCTGGTGAGTAGTTGTTTCAGGTTGCGGGGGCTGTCTGTAGGCAAGGACTGGCCTATCTCCCAAGGTCTGTGAGAGTGATGGATCATCCTTCAGGATAGGTTGTAGATCCTTGATGATGCATTGGAGAGGTTTTAGTTGGGGGCTGTAGGTGACGGCTAGTGGTGTTCTATTACTTTCTTTGTTGGGCCTGTCTGTTAGTAGGTGACTTCTCGGTACCCTTCTGGCTCTGTCAATCTGTTTCTTCACTTCACCAGGTGAGTATTGCAGTTTTAAGAACGCTTGATAGAGATTCTGTAGGTGTTTCTCTCTGTCTGAGGGATCAGAGCAAATCCGGTTGTATCTTAGAGCTTGGCTGTAGACAATGGATCGTGTGATGTGGTCTGGATGAAAGCTGGCGGAATGTAAGTAAGTATATCTCATTAGACTGACCTCACATGTGGTAAAGCAACCCCCATCCCTTGATGTATTTATACCTGCTCCTGTATTTTTCACTTCATGCATTGGATGAAGTGGGCTCTAGCTCACAAAACCTTATGCCCAAATAAATTTGTTAGTCTCTAAGGTGCCAGAAGGACTCCTCATCGTTTTTGCTAATACAGACTAACATGGCTACCACTCTGAAACCTGCTTTCTTGAAGTACATGTTCTATATGATGTATGTGATGCAATGTATTTTTCCTTCACAGAAAGACACTGAGGATGAAGTTAGGGATATTATCCACAGTAATCTTCATCTGCAGGGCAAGGTAATTTAAATGCAGTATTTAAGTATGCTCATTTTCTTTTTTCATAAAACTAACAGGAGCCCTTCAGTTGTTCAAGACCAGCCAATGTGTATTAAGAATACCCTTTCTCTAGGCTGTCAAGTGTCTCAGCTTTGTCTGATGTTGTCTACATATTACTCCTAATTTATGCACCCAAAAATCCAGCTAGTTTGCTCAGAGACTATTTGCAAATGTTCTGCCAGAAATTCAGATTAGTTGTTAGCTGCTACATTTATATTAACAGTATGTATCTGGTATATAATAATCAGAGCCGGCTTTAGGAAGTGCGGAGCCCAATTCGAACATTTTCGGTGGGGACCTGGCAAGGATGACTTAAAAAAAAAAAAGTGGAAAAAAAAGCCTTTCATTTCTTTCATGTATTATTTACTTTCCACAACTATATAAATAATAAAATTATATATTTTGTACATTGCATCATATATGCTGTTGATTGGTTATTAATGACTACCGTTTCACATGTGTGGGTCCCAGCTGCTCCCTGCCCCCCTCATTGAAGCAGGTGTGCAGTGTTACTGTCCTGGAACTGCAGGGCAGCAGTGGACATGAGGCTGGCTGGAGGCAGGGCAGGGGCTGACTGGAGGTAGGGGTTTGGCTGAAGGCAGGGCAAGGGGTGCAGGGCTGGTTGGAGATAGGGGGTATGTGGGGCGGTCTGGCTTTAGGCAGAGCCGCAGGGGGATGCAGCAGGGGTTGGCAGGGCTGGAGACAGAGGAGTGTGAGACTGGCTGGCTTCAGGCAGGGGGGTGCAGCAGGGGTTGGCTGGAGACAGGGCAGGGTGTGCAGGGCTGGTGTGGGCAGCAGTGTATGTGGGGCTGGCAGGACCACAGGGGTGTGTGGCAGGGGTTGACTGGAGACACAGCAGGGGTTTTGACAGGGACTGGCTGTGGGCACGGGGTGCAGAGCTGGCTGCAGGCAGGGGGAGCGGGGCTGGTGTGGGCAGGGCAGAGGGTGCAGCAGAGGCAGTTGGAGCCCCAGCCCTTTAAATAGCCCCCAAGCTTCCTGCTATCCCAGGGCTTTGGGGGCTATTTAAAGGGCCCGGGGCTCCCCAGCTTCTACCCCGCCCTGGACCTTTTAAATAGCCGTGGGAGCCCTGGGGAATGCATGGGGGTGGCGGGGCTCTGGGGGCTATTTAAAGGATGGGGGTGGGAGAGGTAGCTGAAGCCCTGGCCCTTTAAATAGCCCCCGGAGCCCCTCAGTACCCCAGGGCTCTGGAGGCTATTTAAACAGCCCGGAGCTCCAGCTGGGAGAGCGGGGCCGGGGGGCTTGCCACTCTCCGGCCGGAGCTCCAGCCGGGAGAGTGAGGCTTGCCGCGCTCCCATCTGTGCTTCGCTCAAGGGAGCGGGACCACTGAAGAACCCGGAGCAGATCGCAGCCAGGGACCTGGGGTAAGTTTAAAAAAAAAAAAAAAAAAAATGTCTAAGGCGGGGCCCGATTCCTGGAAATCGGGCGAATCGGCCTAAAGCCGGCCCTGATAATAATGCATGGCCCTTTATGGTGAATCTCTTATTTCATCACACTGACACGTTAAATCACTGGTTTTCTACCATTTTTTATTTGTGGACCCCTAAAACATTTTGAATGGTGCAGATCCCTTTGGAAATCTTAGACATAGTCTGCAGACCCCAGGGCCCCACTGCCTTAAATGATGCAGTGTAGAACAGTGTGATATGCTCAGAGTGGATAGCAGTGTGACCGTCGAGATTGAAAAAGCTCCTCTATTTGCAATCCGATACTTGGGCCAGAATCTGCAGAATGCTGAGGCCTTTTTATGACATTTTGGCCTATAAAGAAAGAGGAACCAGCCCTTTGCGAGTACTCCCAGTATAAATGAGTTCCTCAGTTGGTAAAGTGTTGCCACAATGACACTACGCTACACTGCCCCTGCTTTGCAGCCCCTGGAATAGAGGGTGTGATAGTAGAAGGGAAGTATGGCTTCAGCACATTGGCCCAGGAGAAGCTACAAACTGACATGACATACAATAGATTTTGAGATACTCTAAGATTTTCCAGGGCTGGAGGCTCAAATTTGATTTAAACTCACTTTTGCCTCCCTCCCCAGGGAATAACAGATTTGGCCTGATGAGTTGAAGGATTTGGTTTTTTAACATTAACTCAGGCACAGAGAAAGAGCCAGTGTTTGCTGCATTTGTGAAATGATTGGAATGAATATTCAAAAGCACGAATGTGGCTTAGGAGCCAGAATCTCATTTTCAAAGTAATTTAAGCACATAAGACAAAAGTCAAGAGCCCGGGGATTTGGGTGCCTATTTTTAAAACAGCATTCGCACTTAGGAGCCTAAATCCCATTGGAAGTCAATGGGATTTAGGCATTTATGTACCAAAGTCATGTAAGAAGCTTGTCTTATTGAAAGCTGTGATAAATAAAGTGCCACACACAGATGAGCTATTGGAGAAACTGGGACGTCTCCAGTTCATCTCCACCTTAGACTTAACTAAGGGGTCCTGGCATGTGCCGCTAAATAACTCGGACAAAGAGAGGTCAGCCTTCATCACCCATGTAGTTCTGTGTGCATTTAATGTGCTCCCTTTCAGACTGCGAAATGCACCCACCACCTTCCAAAGATTGGTAGATAACTTTCTGGCTGGCTTTGGGGAATTTGCAGTTGCCTACTTCGACACTGTGGCTATATTCTCAGATTCATGGGCAAAACACCTGGAACACCTCCAAGCTGTCTTCCAGCACATGAGGGAGGCAAGATTAACCGTTAAGGCCCAAAAGTGTCAAATAGGCCTAAACAGGGTAACGTACCTTGGACACCAGGTGGGTCAAGGTACTATCAACCCCGTACAGGCTAAGGTAAATGCTATCCAAAATTGGCCTGTCCCTTAGTCAAAGAAGCAGGTCCAGTCCTTCTTGGGCTTGGCCGGGTATTACCAACGATTTGTACTACACCACAGCCAAATTGCCACCCCACTGACAGCCCTGGCCAGGAAAAAACAGCCAAATGCAGTTCAGTGGACTGAAAAGTGTCAGAAAGCCTTTAACTAGCTTAAGGTGGTCCCGCAGTGAGGGCTCTGGACTTCAACCAACCGTTTGTCGTAACCACAGATGCGTCCAAGCGTGGTGTAGAAGCAGTTTTAATGCAGGAAGGACCAGATCAACAATTCCATCCTGTCGTGTTTCTCAGCAAAAAAATTTGAGAGGGAAAGCCACCGGTCAGTCTCAGAAAAAGAATGTTATGCCATTGTGTGTGCTCTGGAGAAGCTATACCTGTACGTTTGGGGACTGCAGTTCCACCTGCAAACTGACCATGCTGCACTGAAGTGGCTTCACACAGTCAAAGAGAATAACAAAAAACTTCTTCGGTGGAGTTTAGCTCTGCAAGACTTTGATTTTGAAATATAACACATTTCATGAGCCTCTAACAAAGTGTCTGATGCACTCTCCTGGGAAGATTTCCCAGAACCAGCCAGGTAAAAAAGTGCCTGCATTCTAAGTCATTGAAGCCCTTGAAATGTAAAAAGTACTGTTTAGTTCTTCATGTAATTATCAGTAAAATTAGAGGTGCATTTACCTTTTTAACTCTGTTTCCTAAACCACTAGGAAGAAATCCCAGCTGGTGTGGACCCAACCTGAACCAGGCTGGTCAGCACCGTCTGTGATTTGGGGGGGCGTTTGATAAATAAAGTGGGGGTATAGCTCTCTTTGATGGACACGCAGCCAGCCAGTTAGCTGTAAAATCCCTCTTGGTAGCTGTTCTTTACTTGCTTTACCTATAAAGGGTTAAAAAATCCCCCAGGTAATGAAAAAAAGTGAGCACCTGACTAAAAGAGCCAATGGGAAGGCTAGAACTTTTTTAAATGGGAAAGAAACTTTCCCTTTGTCTGTTGTTCTCTGGGCTGCAGGGACACGGAGCAGCAATGCTATAAGCAGAAATGCTGTGTAAGGTTTGAACCAGGTATGAAGAAGTATCTTCCATACCTAGAAGAAATATTTTGGATATGGAATGTTTAGTTAGATGCTGTCCGGTTTATTTCTTATTTTGGCTTGTGGACCTCCTGTGTGCTACCCCCCCTGATGCTTTTGTTTGCTTTCAACCTTTAAGCTAAATCCCCAAGAAGCTAATTTGGGTGCTTAATTTTTGGAATTGCTCTTTTAAAATCTAGAAAAAGTCTAAATTCCAGTTGTATTTTTTTCTTTTTGTTTTTAATAAAATTTACCTTTTTTAAGAACAGGATTGGATTTTTGGTGTCCTATGAGGTTTGTGCATGTTGTTTGATTAGCTGGTAGCCACAGCTAATTTCCTTTGTTTCCTTTCTCAGCTCTTCCCCAGAGGCAGGGGTGAAAGGGCTTGAAGGTGCTCCACAGGGAGGAATTCCCAAGTGCTCCTTCCTGGGTTCAAAGGGTTTTTTTTTTGCATTAGGGTGGTGGCAACGTTTACCAAGCCAAGGTCAGAGAGAATCTGTAACCTTGGGAATATAATACAAGCCTAACATGGCAAGTATTAATTTTTAGAATCATTGCAGGCCCCCACTTCTGCACTCGGAGTGACAGAGTGGGGATTCAGCCTTGACAAAAGACTATGGCACCTATATAGGTATGTCACTTTTGAAAATGGGAGTTAGGCTCCTAAATCACTTAAGTGAGTTTGAAATTACCTTAGATCTTCTTGATGATAATTGTTACCTTGTCCTGTGTTGTTTGTATATCACTGAAGTATAATGATGTAAGATTTGTGGCTGGTGGGAATACTGAGACTCTCGCAAGACTAAGATGTATAGCTTAATAGGATTTAAAAACACACCGAATGTTAAGGTCCAATATCTTGTTGACTCTGTCGGACTAGACACTGAAGTTTATACCATTTGAGACAGAAGATTCCCAGTGTCCCCAGAGGGAGCAGTACCATCTTCTAAGCTGGAAAGTACCTGAGATAATGGCCCTTTTAGATATGGAAAAGCTATTTAACCTTGAGGAGCAAAGAGGAATATGCAATCTAAGAGGGCAATGAAAAAGGGAGTTGTGGAGATCCTTGATAAAACTCATGAAAAATGGCTTTTAAATAAACAACCCTGCAGATTTCAAACTGGCGTGTTTATTGCATAATTTCATGCATAAAGTTGAGCAATGTTTTTTCCCTAATGGCAAGAGGTATTTCTATCCTGACATTTTCAATCTATTCTATGATTTTCCCAGTTCTAAGTGTTATTCATTTCATGCTGATTTCTAGCTCTGAGTCTACCATTTCCAGTAGTTTTTGTGTGTTCGATTTCCAGTTCATTTCTTCTGGGACGTATTCTGTATGCCCCCATTAAGAAGTTTGCATTTGTTATTGACTTAAGATAATGACGCTTACTAATACTTTGACATCAGCCTATGAATTTACTCAGGAAAACTTCCTTTTTTTAGTGTAAAGTCTGCTGCTGTTTAGCATACTGTATCCTGTGTTTGAAACCCAATGAAAGAAAATGATTTCTTCTATTAATGAAATCCAAGCTTGTCTTGGTGATAAAGGAGAGAATAACCTCAGTGATCTAAAGTATAAGAATGGATTTTCCATTGACAGAGTCTTCAGGGATGTGCTTTTCTTTTCCTATTTGCAACAATGGTTTTGTGGATGAGGAAGAGAGCTTAGATAGAACTACACAGTGTTTGCTCACCATAATGAATAAAGTTTATTCTAAATCAATATGTATCTCTCTTCACTAGACAGTGGAAGCTATGTTTTCCAACGGTTCCTTTAAACTGCATTTAAAAAATGTATAGTTACAATTGTAACTTCATATTAAATACAACAAGAACCTAATTTTCAAAACTTGTTCTTAAACACTTTTGTGTCTCATAGCCTTTCTTTCTGAAACCGATAACCACTGTCAAATTTTAAAAGGAGATTTTAGTTTAAAATGTATGATTCCTTTGCATTAATTAACACTTTAAAATATTATATTTGAATGACTTGCCCTGATATTAATTAAACTAAAGCATATTTACAATTTTCAAAATGAGCAAAACTATCTTTGTAGGCAACTTCATGTTTCTCTGAGTATACTAACCTTCAGTTATACTAAGGTTTCAGGTATCCCTGCCACCTTCAAAAAATCGTGTTTCTGTTATAACAGGGGATGGCAAATTACTTGTTTTTCCTCATAGAATTGCTTTTTTTTCTTGCTCAGCCTAGATCGGCATGTGAGAAACATGAGCCTAGCAATCCAGGATCTCTTATGTTTGGACTTATTCCTATTTTTGTGAAGTTGCTTGTCTCAACTGGCTCTCATTCCTTGTGGGAAGACAAGTTTTCTTGCTTGCAGAAAGTTCCTCCATAATAGCAGTATTATTTTCTTAATAAATGTTTTATAGTGTTGCCCAGTTGGTATCACTTACACTTCTCACGTGATACCCTGTTCTGTGCAATAATTCTGCTAATGCTTAAATGTAATTTTCTGTTTGTTTAATTTCACTTTGTTAGTTTGCGTTGGTTGAGAACCCTGTTAGATAAAATTGTCTCTTTTGTTTTATATGTTGCATTGTCCATATCATTTATTTGTCTTCCTCTGTCTTCGCTGTTTCTGTCGTCCCTTTCCTTGTATGCCTGCATGCTATTACTCAGTACCAGCCTTTATTTCAAGAAACTGCTGACAAAACTCCTCTTCGTTTTGACATGAAGGAAGATCAAGTCACCAAAGTCTTACTCCAAGCATGCTAATGCGATCCTTGAAATATCAGCCATTTGTGTCCATAGAAAACTACCTAAACAAAAGAGCTTGCTAGAAAGCAGCGGGCCCTCAATTTGAAAGACCACTCTGCCTGCGATTAATAAGTCCTTGGTGGACTATGCATTCATGATGATCCAATCAAATGCTCAAACAAAGACTGTGGTGGATGTGACAGCTGTTAAAAAATGCTAAAACTTAAAGGTAGATTCTAGGTCATAATAAACTATTACTGAGCAGTCCTATAAGTTTATAATAATTTGAGCACACTTATAGCACTTTTCATCCAGACATCATAAAAGGGTTGTAAAGGTGAGTAAGCATTATTATCCCCATTTTAGGCATAGACAAATAAATTGACTTGCCCAAAGTGAGAGACAGTTGATGGCAGAGCCAGGAATAGAATACAGGTTCATAACTGTCAGTAAAATCTGTTATCAGATGTACCAAACTGCCTTGCTATCACCATTGTTGCTTACAGAAACGTTAGTGATAGCTGCATGTGAAGTGTTTCAAGCATCAGTGTTTGTTAGTACAAATACTGGGGTGACAAAAGAGCTAAAGTGAAAGATTGCTAATTTTGGTATAAAATTGCAAATCATTGAAATGCAGAAAACTACTTACTTCCCCTAAAATTACATCTCATAGACTCATAGACTTTACGGTCAGAAGGGACCATTATGATCATCTAGTCTGACCTCCTGCACAAAGCAGGCCACAGAATCCTACCCATCCACTTCGATAACAAACCCCTAACCTATGTCTGAGTTATTGAAGTCTTCAAATTGTGGTTTGAGGACCTCAAGCTGCAGA
>NC_133771.1:141709347-141818762 GCF_003597395.2 Chelonoidis abingdonii
CATCCTCGCAGTGACCTGTTCCACGCTGCAGGAAGGCAAACCTCCAGGCCTCTGCCAATGCGGAGGAATATCTTCCCGACCAAATTGTGTCGTAATAACGAGCATGTGGGCAGTACACCAGCCCACAGGAAAGATCTCTGCAGTAATCAGCTCCATCCCATATAACATTCTCAGGACTACTGGGCATACTACTGTGATAATCAAGATAATTGCCAATTAGGCTATCCCATATATCATGCTTCATAAATTATCAGCTTACGCTTAAATGCAATCTTTTGCCCATATTTCCTTGAAGGCTGTTCAGAATTCTTCTCTCATGGTTAGAACTTTCTATTTCGGTTTTAAATTCCTAGTGTCCAGTTTATACCATTTGTTTTGTATCCTTGGTACTAAGCTTAAAATTCCTCTCTCCCTAATATTACCCTCTGACTATTTGTAAGAGCGATATCCCTAACTTCTTTTGGTTTAAGCTAACAAGCCAAGGCTCTTGTGTCTCTTTATAGGACAGTTTTCCATTCCTGGATCATCTGTAGCCCGTCTGAACTGTCCAGTTTGAATTCATCTTCTAACATGGGGACGCAACTGACACAGTATTCCAGATGAGGTCTCACCAGTGCTTATATACAGTCTAACTCTTACTATTTTGCTGGAAATACCTGCCTGATGCATCCTAAAACTGCATTTGCTTTTTTAATGGCCATCATTGGCGGCTCATGTCCTCCTGTGACTACCATACTCAAGGTTCTTCTCCTCTATTGTTCCAATGAGGCTCCCAATTTATAACTAAATTAATTTTATTAACCCTAAATGAACCTGCTTTTCCTATTAATTTTCTATTATATCTCCAGTTTAATGGTCTCAGTCTTCTCGTATGATATCCGGTCCTCTCTGTGTTGAATACTCCAGCTTTGTTGTCATCTGGCAACTTATTAGACATTCCCGTCTTTGTTTCCAGTCAGTAATTAAAGTAAATAGTTTATGTAGGGACGCGAGAGCTGTTTACGGCCTAGTAGGATATTTTCAGCTTCTCGGCAGCAGTCACTGTGGACACAGCACCCAGTAATCCTTTTAGTGTAAGAACCGCTTGTATGTCCTTAAGGAAGGGTGGAGCAGCCTGTGAGAAGCCTTTCTTTCTCCTATCTTCTTGCTCCCCCTTTAATGGCCGGTTAGTGCCTAAGGGGCGGACCATCCTGTGGAAAGCCTAATTGTTTTGTCTAGTGTTTCGTGCTTTGGTTATATTAGCTGCAGAGCTTGAACCAGAGTTTCCACCTGCATCTCCAATCCTCGGATCTTTTCTTCCATCAGCTCTATCAGGCGGCACTTCATGCAGACAAAACTCTTTTCAGGTACCCCCTCCAGGATCATGTACATGCCGCAGCTTTCACATCCCGTCATCCTCATCGTGTCTTTCACTGCTGCCTCTGTATCAGTCATAGCCTTCCCACCTAAAACCTGTTAGTCCAAGAAACAAAACAAAATAAACCCTCAACAGGCACCAGAACACTGGCAGACCACCACCCACTCCCTTCACTAGCCTGTCAGTTCCTCTGCCTAGGTCTCTTAGTCTCCCCCACAACCTCCACCTGTAAACTCCCTCTGAAACTCCCCTGTTTACAGCTCTATTTGCTGGCTGCTGTGCCGCTGCCTGACTGGCTGGCTACTTTTATAGGACCCCTAAGCAGACAAGCCCCACCCCCTAAACAGGGCTCAGCTTCTGTCCCAGCACACAGCCCCTAGCAGCCTCCACACATACAAACTACAAAATACAATACACAAATTACAAAAACCTGCTCCTCCAAGGGAACTCCCTCTGAAACTCCCCTGTTTACAGCTCTGTTTGCTGAAACAAATAGTGAAAAAAACACTTTTGCTTTATACATCAGCCTATATTTTTAATCTTTTAATCTTTTTAATTTTACTACTGTCATGTTAGAAATTTACCATTTAGGATAAAAGGTAAAATTCAAGAAAACAATCAAAAAGTAAGTCAAAAATCTTTACTCTTGTTCATTGCCAATGTGCAAAGACTATAAATAAATTCGTAATGAAAAGACATATAGTTGGAAGCGCTAAGCAATGCCAAATGCAGCAGCATTGTCAGTACTCTTTGATTTAATGTTGCAATATAAACATATAAAAGTTTCTCTACAACATAGTATTTTGCTGTACATCCTGTATAAACAATGCTTGTCACCTTCTCTGCTGGTTATTATTTGTTCCTAATGACTGGCCACCCTCCTTAGTATACTATCTCTTTAGACCCCTTCACAAACTTTCAGCACATCAGTAGCCAAGTAGTTCTATTTGCCTACATCCTCCCATTGCTTTTCAAGGAATAGTGCCACATTACAGCAGTACCGGCTGCTACAGTTAAACACTCAAAAGGAAAGGTTTAGCAAAAGAAAAAGACCTTCTGTTGTCTTAGAAGCAGAGTTAATAATACTTCGTAAACTGTTTGACCCTTGTATTTGGAAATTTGTTTAGATTATATGTGAAATATCTTGTTCTTGCAGCTCGAGGATCCTGCCATTAGGTGGCAGATGGCCCTTTACAAAGATTTACCAAACAGGACCGAAGATACTTCAGATCCAGAGAAGACCGTGGAAAGAGTTCTGCATATAGCTAATGTACTTTTCCATTTGGAACAGGTTAGATTATTTTCAGTCCTATAACAGTCTACTTTAAAGAGCAGATGATGGGAAGTATTTGCAATCACGGGTAATGTTTCATACTCTTAACTGTGAGTTAAAAAAAGAATTCTCTGCTTAGACCAGAGGATCTCAGATGTTTTTATAGTATGGGCCATATCTTAATAGACAGATTAGCTTCTGGCAATCTTCACCATTCATGATCACATAAAATCCTTGCAGCAATTCCAGCAATTGTTTGCCTGGAAAAGTATTATTAGGAAAGTATATTTTAAACGCTCTTAGTGCCTTTTATCTGGCACCATTGGACCAGCCAGCTGTCTGTTCACCACAATAAATGCTCCACCGACATCTGATGGTCTATGGGCCATGATTTTAGGAACATTGTGTTAAATAACAAAATATGCAAGTTTCTCAAGATCTACATTTTGTTCCCCATTAGTATTTCCTGGGCCCAGTAGATTTTCTGTCTAGGATACTTAATCACAAACTGCCCAAAATTCTAGTAACAAGCTGTATATTAATATGAAATTTGGCTATTCAGATTATTAATAGATTTCTTGTTATCTTATAATCTTAAAGAACGAATTACTATAAACTGGTTTTTCAAATAGCTTTTAAAAGAGATACTTGATAAACAGGGTATCTGTAATAGCTTTCAAAATCCAGGTGAGGGATGCTGGTAAAATGAATCTGGGTAAATATACCTACATTTAAAAATAATTAAATTTCCTGTGAAATACAATAAACTCTTGGTTATCCAAACTGCTTGGGAGCACAAGTTATGTTCTGATTATCAGTAAAACAACAAACTGTGAATCAATAGACAGTGGTCAGATTCACTCTTGCTGGTACAGAAATGGGTATAGACTAAACTGCTGAGTGCCACTTTGGCCTGCTGCACTCCAGTGGGGATTGTGTTTAGTGAGTGCATCCCCTTATGCCCTAACTGCAGAACCTCCCATTTTGGGGTCTTCCTTAAGTTACATACCTGTCCTTTCTCCCTCTGTCATTGGTAGACTTTTTGCCACTTGTATCTCTGGGTGAGTTTGGTCCAGAAGGCCCATAGAATGAGGGTATATGCTGGACAGATGTAGAATTCAATACCCCTAGATCATAACGTCACATGATGGGACATGGAAGAATAAAAAGGTATCTGAGGCGACAATGCTAGTAGATGGTGTTGTGGATAATTTACACTACACGTAGTTTTTGGTCAGCAAAGGAAACCTCTGTTTGAGCTGTATGCTTCCAGTTTGTAATATGGAAGACTTTACAGTTAGAAATGAAAATATGAATTTGCATAGTGAATGAGTTTAAAGGTTTACTGGCTGATTTATTTTTATTATTTGCATTAATTTAGTGCTGAGGGAACCCAACTGAAGTTGGGGCCCACTGCAGATTCCAAGGGCAGAAGGGACCATTGTGATCATCTAGTCTGACCTCCTGTATAACGTAGGTCATGGAACTTCCTAAAAATAATTCCTAAAGCAGATCTTTTAGAAAAACATCAAGTCTTGATTTAAAAATCGTCAGAGGTGGAGAATCCACTATCACCCTTGGTAAATTGTTCCAGTGGTTAATTGCTCTCACCATTAAACATTTATACCTTACTTCCAGTCTGAACTTATTTAGCTTCAACTTCCAGCCATTGGATCATGCTCTATCTTTAGAGGTGTGTTTGTGAAATATCATAATTTGGAGAGGCTCCCTCAGAAGGGGCAGTATTATGAATATAGGAATTTTGAAATTTGCCCTGGAAGCAGGGGGAGTTGAGAACAAAGGGTAACTGTGTACAGCAGTTCAACATGGATGCTCCTCAGGTTTTTAATAGAAGTTTTATTTCTTACTCATTCACTAGTTTCTTATTTAATGAGTCCGAGGATCATTACAATATCTTTCTCTGCTAGACTGAAGAGCTCATTATTATATATTTGTTCCCCATGTAGATATGTATTGACTGTAATGACTATAAGGCATGTTTTCTAATCCTTTAATCATTCTTGTGGCCCTTTGAACCCTCTCCAGTGTTTCAACACCCTTTTTGAATTGTGGGCATCAGAACAGGACACACTATTCCAGCAATGGTTGCATGAGCACCAAATACAGAGGTAAAATAACCTCTCTACTCCTCCTTGAGAATCCCTTGTTCATGCAGCCCAGGATTGTATTAGCTCTTTTGGCCACAGCATCCCACTGGGAGCTCATGTTCAGCTGATTATCCACCATAACCCCCAAATCTTTTTGAGAGTCACAGTTTCCCAGGATAGTCTCCCATTCTGTAAATATGGCTTATATTTTTTGTTCATAGATGCATAGCTTTATATTTAGCCATATTAAAACACAGTGTTTGCTTGTGCCCAGTTTTCCAAGCAATCTAAGTCAGTCTAAATCCATGACTATCTTCTTCATTATTTACCACTCCCCCAATTTTTGCGTCATCTACAAACTTTCAGTGATGATATGTTTTCTTCTAGGCCATGGATAAAAATGTGAAATATCTTAGGCCCAAGAACCAGTCCTTGTGGGACCCCACTGGAAACACACCTTCGTGATGATGATTCCCCATTTACAGACCTATGAGTTAGCCAGTTTTTAATCCATTTGATGTGTGTCATGTTAATTTTACATGATTGTTTTTTAATCAACGTTACTAAGTCAAATGCCTTACAGAAGTCTAAGTATATTATGTCTACACTATTATCTTTATCAATTAAACTTGTAACCTCATAAAAATCAAGTTAGTTTAACATGACTATTTTCCGTAAACCATTTTAATTTACATTAATTACATAACCCTCCTTTAATTCTTTATTACTCGACTTCTGGATAAGCTGCTCCATTATCTTGCCCAGGGTTAATGTCAGACTGACAGGCCTATATTTACCTGGGTCATTCTGGTTACCCTTTTTAAAAATTGGCACAACATTAGCTTACTTCTAGTCTTCTGGATCTTCCCCACTGCTCCAAACCATATTGAAAGTCAGCGTCAATGGTCCAGCGAGCTCCTCAGTCAGCTCTTTTAATGCTCTTGGATACAAATTATCTGGACCTACTTATTTAAAAATGGCTAACTTTAGTAGCTCCTGTTTATTGTTGTCTGGAGACGCTAGGGGAATACAGAGAGTGTTATCATCATCATCATATGATTAGAATATCATCTCTTTCCCAAATACAGATCAGAAATGTTTATTGAACACTTCTGTCTTTTCTGCATTATTATTGATAATTCTATCATTTCCATCTAGTAATAGACCAATTCCATTGTCAGGATTCTTTTTGTTCCTAAAATATTTTGAAAATTCCTTCCTACTGTCCTTAACTCTGTAGAGTTCTCCTTGTGTCACTTGGCTTCCCCTGTCGGTTTTTCACAAATTGTGAGAAACACTGTACACAACATAGTGAGAGACAATTTCTGCCCTGAAGAGAGAGCAGTCTAAGTAGACAAGAGGAAAGGAATATACCATACAAGCAGAATGAACAATGATGGTTGACAAATTTAATGTTCGCTAAACAAAGAGGCAAAGGCAAGGAGAAGGTACATGGAACTGAGGTGTAAAGGAACTAGGAGAAAAGAGAAGAGCTGGGGAAGAAGGAGGGCAGGTGGAGTGAGGCTAAAGTGAGGAGGCTGTAAGGGAAGGAGTTGTACCTAACAGCCACTTGGGGAAAAGGATGTCCAAAGTGAAAACTGAAATGATCAATCAGGCACTGATGAGGTGATCAGAGCCCAAAGATCCCTGCTGCTGCTGCTTGTCTCTGCTCCTGCTGACCAGGTTTCTGGGAGGCCCCTCTCAGGAGATTCTTTCTTCTGCAAGCTCCCATGACTAGTGAGAAGGAATGAGACTAGTTTGGCCTTGTTGTCCCAGAACTGGGCGTCTCCCTGCACAGTTTTGCATCTGGGTCCTGAGATAACCTTGGTAAGGCCAGCTGGGTCTCAGCTCCCTTCTTTTCCCCATAGTGCAGCCATACCACCTGCAGCTGCTTGTGTCTGCTCCTGATGGCTGAGTTTCTGGGAGTACTCTCCCAGCAGTTTCTTTCTTTCCTGAACTCATGGATGGGGGAGGAGTGGGATCTCACAGCTCCCTGAAAGGGCAGGGAGGGCTTCTCTCCTGCAGGTAGATAGATTTTATGCTAAATTTCAAAAGTTGGGTAGTGTTACAGATTCATCTCAAATTCCTTCCCAAGAGAGTGATATCTCATCTTAATCAGCCTCCGAACCCCAACAGTTTAGCCAAGTCATCATGCACAATCTGGCGGGTCCTTCTTTATGAATTAGATTTTGAAAAATTATTTGAGTTTCCTACAGTAAAATCCATGTAGTGTTTTGTTTTGCTTCTATAATAGGTCAAGCTGCATACAGGGAAACCATGTCTAAATAGCAATCTCACTGCATCAGTCATTGCAGTTTCCTCGCAGGCCTGAAACTAGGGGGTATGTTAATGTGCACACAAAAGTGTGTAAGAGTTGGTAGCTAGTCTCAGATCTGTTTCTGTCCAGAAGATTTACAGGTAAACCACATACAGTTCTCTATATAATTACAAAAAATTATTGCTTGGATAGCATCGTGGCTTGAATCCTGGTTCCAGAAGTAGGTCAACTCTTTCAGATCATACCCTGCTAATGCATTTTTAGGTTGCTTCTGTGATTAGTCATTAGCTAGAGAAGACTGCAGTAGCACCACCAGGGAGGAGGAAACGGCTCCTTCACAGGGAGAAAGCTGGCTCCTGGTACTTCTGGTAGCAGGCAGTGCTCCATCTTGAACCCAACCCACCTTCCAAAATGGCAGTAAACTGAAATGCTGTCCTAACAATGAGCAATGAGGACTCTCCCCAAAGGTGATGGAGAAGCTATGTACCCCTATGACTGGGAGGATTGTAGCCCCCACTCCCAAGAGGAGATGAAGGAGAGTGGTGAGCAGTGACCCCTTCTAACGGGGGGGTGGAGGCATCCCTCTACCAGCTAGTCCTGGATTCCCAGGTGTGCTGCCTGCCACGGGAATGTATCTGAGACATTATGGAAGGATTACTGAGGACCATCCAGCCCTCTGACTACTACCCCATTCTGCTCATCCCTGTAGGCGCTAATATTACTGAGAGGTATGAGTCTGAGCAGATCAGAAGTGACTGCAAGGCTCTGGGAGTGAGGGCAAGGGAGTTAGAGGTGCAAGCAGTGTTCACATGATCCTTCCAGGCAAAGGGCCTAGGCACAGACAGACATGTCTTGGAGGTGAGTGCGGATGGTGTTGCCAGGAAGGCTTTGGCTTCCTTGACTTTGGGATGCAGTTCCGAGGATTGTTGAGCGGAAGTGGGGTCCACCTCTCAAGAAAGGGGAAGAGAATCTTCAAATACGGACTGTCTAATCTGGTGAAGTAGGCTTTAAACTAGGTTCAACAGGAGACAAGCCCACAGGTGAGTCCAGGGCCTGGAGACCTGGTTGAAGGATCAGAATCTGGAGGGAACATGGACAGTTGTAGCAGGGGCAAAGGAGAGACCAGAGGGAATCTGGAGGGGAGATTTAATGGACGTCTTAGATGACTGTATATGAATAAAGAAATATGGGGAATAAGCAGGAAAAACTAGAAACATTAGTGAACAATCACAGTTATTACATAAATGTCATCACAGAGACTTGGGTGGGGTAATTCATATGACTGGAATAGTGGAGGTAGAGTTGCCATTTATATCAAAGATGTATACATGTGCACTGAGGTTGAGATAGAAGTGGAAGGCAGACCTGTTGAAAGTCTCTGGGTAAGGACAAAAGGAGTAAAAAAAAACAATGGTAATGTAACAGTAGGGACCTACCATACACCACCTAACCAGGAAGAAGAGGTGGACAGAGTTTTTTTTAAACAAATAGCAATCATCCAAAACACAGGAAAAATACAAAATACCACACTTAGGAAGGAACAGTGTATTGCGTAAATATAAAATGGGAAATAACTGCATAGGAAGGAGTACTGCAGAAAAAGTTTTGGGGGTAATAGTGGATCACAAAAAATGAGTCATCAATGTAATTCTGTTGCAACTCCTCCCCAACATTATTTTGGGATGTATTAGCAAGAATGTTGTAAGCAAAACACGAGAAGTAATTCTTCTACTTTACTCAGCATTGATAAAGCCTCAACTGGAGTGCTGTGTCCAGTCTTTGGCACCACATTTTAGGAAATATGTGGACAAATTGGAGAAAATCCAAAGGAGAGCAACAAAAATGATTAAAGGTCTAGAAAACATAACCCAAGAGGGAAGACTGAAAAATTGGGTTTATTTAGTTTGGAGAAGAGAAGACTGAGGGTGGATATAACAGTTTTTGAGTATGTAAGAGGTTCTAAAGAGGAGGCTGATAAATTGTTCTCCTTAACCGCTGAGAATAGGACAAGAAGAAACAGACTTTAATTGCAAGAAGGGCAATTTAGGTTGGACATTAGAAAAAACTTCCTAACTGTCAGAGTAGTTAAGCACTGGAACAAATTGCCTAGGGAGGTTGTGGCATCTCCATCATGGAGGTTAGACAAACACGTCAGTGGTGGTTTAAATAATACTTAGTCCTCACTCGGTGCAAGGAACTGGAGCATATGAGTGATTCAGGTCTCTTTTAGTCCAACATTTCTATGATTCTATGATCTTTTACATCTGTTAAGAAGTGTTTTATAATTCTCTTCATAAAAATCCTCTGTTCTTCTTCGAGTGCTTGCTCATATCCATTCCAGTTAGGTGTGCGCGCGCTGCGTGCACGTTCGCCGGAGAAACTTTTACCCTAGCAACACTCAGTGGGCCGGCAGGTCGCCCCCTGGAATGGCCCTGGTATGGCGCCTAATATATACCCCTGCCGGCCCGACCGCTCCTCAGTTCCTTCTTACTGCCCGTGTCAGGCGGTAAGAAGCAGGGGAGCGCAGCTTAGCTGATCTCCACCTCCCTAGCGATTCGCTCGTGCTTTAGCTTCTTCGTGTACATAATTTTTCTCTAGTTCTTTATTAGTTACTGTTAGTATAGTTGTAGTTAGTGTATATAGTTTGAGGATCGGGGGTTCGCCCCTTCTCCTCCCCCGGCACTGGGGCCCGGTTCACCGGGCTTCAAGCCCTGTGCGACCTGCCGTCGACCGATGCCCACAGGAGACCCGCACAACTCCTGTTTAAAGTGTCTCGGCGAGGGCCATCTGTCGGACAAGTGCCGTATTTGTAAGGCGTTCAAGCCCCAGACCAGAAAAGAGTGGGACTCTTGCCTAAAACAACTCTTGATGGAGGCAGCTCTAACTTCTCCATCCTCGGCACCATCTCCGGCACCGGGAACAAGTGCTTCGTCTGTTCTGGCACCGGCGAAGACGCCTCGGCACCTCCTGTCACCAGCCCAGTCCTCCAGCCGGCGCCGCTCACTCTCCCCGAGGAGCAAGAAACTCAAGGCTCCTGCGGTACCTTCGGTCACACCGCAGTTAGAGCGCAGCTCCAGGTCGGATCGCCCGGCACCGCCAGCTGCCGCGGCACCGCCTGCTCCTGCACCGTCGATTCCGGCCTCTCAGGAGCCATCGAGTCCGGTGCCGACCAGCTCCCCGGCCCACGCTGTGGTAGAGCTCGTTATACCGTCCACGCCGGAGACCTTCTCCACTGCGCGGGACCTCATCGCTCTTACAGAGCCTGAGCTGCCTCAACCCCCGGCACGGCCGGTGCAGGTCATTCAGTCGCTGGGCAAACCTGCCATGGTGCGACCATCGTCTCCGCTGATCTCGTTCGGGATCCCGTGAACGTTCCCAGCACCGATCACGATCCCGACGCCGCTCGCAGTCCTGGCACCGTTCTCCATCCCGGTGCCGGTCATACTCGCGGCACCGGACGAGATCCCGGTCCCCGTCGTACCGTCGGCACCACTCCAGATCCCAGCACCGCCAAGCCTCTCGCAGCCGATCCAGGCATGTCGATGTTCGGCACCGGTCGACCTCCCGGCACCGTGCTGGTTGTAGGTCCCGGTCCCGCTCTCCATACCGCCATGGCTCCCGGTACCGTTCGCCGGCACCACTCAGGGACAGCTACTATGGACGCAAAGATATGGTCCAGTCTGCTTCAGCTCCCCCGTGGCCATGCCGTCACACGTCCGCCTCCCCGTACGCGGACAGTGCATCCTATGGAGGATCAGACACTCAGGCCCATCAGGACCAGGGGCCACCGCAGTGGTCCTTTTGGACACCCTGGGCCTACCACCAAGCCCAGGGTGAACCATCGGGCCAATCACGCTCGGGTCATTCTGAACACCGGGCACTGGAGGCCACACTCAGTAGACCACCCCCTGTTGATACGGAGATGGGTGCTATACAGGCTCTGGAACAACATGATGTTCCGGAGGTGGAGGTCCACCAGGATGAAGCTTCGGTCCAGGACCTGCTCATTGCAGGGTTGTCGTCGTCATCTTCCCCGGATGAGGCGGTAGTGGACACATCCTCGTCGGGGCCTCCCCCTATCGATCTGCGGGCGCACCAGGATCTTTTGCGGCGCGTAGCCCAAAATATCAGCCTTCCTGTGGAGGAAGTCCCTGAGGTGGAGGGACCGCAGTGTCAGTATCCTTTCAGCGGAAAACGCCTACCAGGGTGGCCTCCCGTCATCAGATCCATCCAGGCCAGAGCCGACACCATCTGGCAATCTCCGGCTCCATTCCACCGACACCGCCAGGGGAGTGGAACGAAAAATACATGGTGCCTTCCAAGGTTACGATACCTGTATTGCACCCAGCCCTTGCTCGTTGGTGGTACAGTCCGTCAACGAGCGAGAGCGCACGCGCAACAAGCCCCCGCCAAAGTCCAGGGAGGCCAAACGCATGCACTTGTTGGGCCGAAAGATTTACTCTGGTGGAGGGCTTCAGCCTCCATGTGGCGAACCAGCAGCCCTCTTAAGCCGATACTCCTTCAAACACCTGGGAGTGCGGTCGGCAAATTCACGGAGCTGATCCATAAGACTCCTGTCAGGAGTTCACGGCCCTCCTGCGAGGAGGGGAAAAGGGTTGCGAGATACCTTCACTGCAAGCCTCTGTACTCGGCAGATTCGGGCGGCTAGAACGGTCCGCCTTCTGGCATAGCATGTGCGCATATCCTGGTTACAGGTATCCGGCCTACTGCTGAGTTGGAGCACACCATACAGACTTGCCATTTGATGGACAAGGTCTTTTTCGCAAAAGACAATCCCAGACTCAGAGTCTGAAGGATAACCGGGTTATCAGCGGCTCACTTGGCATGCATACCCCTCAAACTCAAAGACGGTCGTTCCAGCTCTCAACCCAGCGCCTCTACCCGCCACCTCGTCCACGACAGGACTTTGGCTGCAGACGTGGTTCGTACCAACCGCAGACGGGCAATCAGGCCCTCTGTCGGCAACAATGCCGGTCCCGCGCAAGTCATCGGGACCAAGTCCAATTTTTCGAAGGTGTGGCCCTAGAGGCAGCGTACCAATTCCCTCTCTGTGATCTGCTCCAATTTTTCCAACCGCCTTTCCTCGTTCCTCCTGGTGTGGTCCCAGCTAACTACGGATCGTTGGTCCTGCGTATGGTGGCAACTGGATACCGTCTCCAGTTCTCTTCTCCGCCTCCTCCCGCCTCCTCCTCCCCATCCCTCTCAGGGACACCTCTCACCGAAGCAACTCCTCCTGCAGGAGGTCACAAGCTTCTACGGTCGACCAAGAGGAGGTACCAGGAGAGCTAAGGGCAAGGGTTCTATTCCGTTATTTCCTGATCCCAATGGCGAAAGGGGCCTTCGGCCATCCTAACCTATGCGAGCTGAACAGGTTCATCAAGAAGTTAAGTTCCGACATGGTTGCCTGCGGACCCATCGTTCCCGTGGAATCCGCGGCGATTGGTAACGCCGCTCTCGACATGAGGACGCATACTTTCATATTGCAATTTACCCTCCCACACAGGAGGTATCTGCGCTTCGTGAGTGAATCGAGTTCATTACCAGTTCACGTGCCTCCCTTTGACTTTCGTCGGCCCTCGGGTCTTCACAAAATGTATGGCGGTTGTCGCCGCTCTCCTCCGCCGTCGTCGATTCACGTGTTTCCTACCTCAGACGACTGGCTTATCAGGAGCCTCAAAGGCTTCATAGTCACCAGCCATGTCACACCATGAGCATTCTAATTCCAAGTCTGGGCCTGATCGTCAATCTGACAATCACACACTGTGCCCACGCAAAGGATAGAATTCATCGGGCAGTGCTGGACTCCATCCTTGCGACAGCCATGCTTGCCCCCGCCGCGTTTCAACATAGTCTCCCTGGTCCAGAGCCTGCGAGGTTTCCAACTACCTCCGCCTGTACTTGCCTGGCCCTTCTGGGACACATGGGCCGATGTGTCCTCGTTGCAAGTACGCCAGACTGCGAATGGCACCGCGCTACAAGCCTGCCTCGCTTTGTGTCTACCTCACGAACAGGGACGCCTTAGAACTGATTCAAACATCCCACCGGGAGTCCTCAGCTCCTCTACTGGTGGAAAGAGCACCGCTGGTGATGTGGGCCGCCCTTCCACCCTCCCAGCCCTCCGTGTCCCTAACAACGATGCATCTGCGCTGGGCTGGGCGCACACCTGGGCCCCGGCGCACCCAAGGCCTTTGGTCACCCCAAGAGCTGACTCTTCATATAACATCCGAGAGCTCAGGCAGTACGCCTGAGTGTGCAAGTGTCCTGCACCCCCGTACCACAGGCCGTTGTGTTGCAGTATTCACGACAATACGATGCCATTATTATATGAACAAGCAGGAGGCACAAAGATCATCTCCCCTGTTCAGGAAGCGATCACTTGTGGAATTCTGTGTAAGCCCACTCCATAGACCTGGTAGCCTCCTTTCCCCGGGGGTCCGGAACACGCTCAGCAGATCACCTGAAGGCGGTCCTTCCTCCCACACGAATGATCCATCCGACTGGACGTCCTCCATTCAATCTTCCGAGGTGGGTTTTCCCCAGATCGCCTGTTTGCGTCAAAATACAGGAAATGCCAGGTGTTCTGTCCCTACAAGCTCGCTCTCCGGGCTCCCTGTCGGACGCCTTCATGATCCGTGGTCAGTCCCTTGCTATGCCTTCCCACCGTTTCCCCTCGTCCACCGAGTATTGCTCAAAAGTCCCAGGGACAAAGCCCGCCTCATCCTTAATCGCGCCGGCTTGCCGAGACACACTGGTACCCCAGACTGCTTCGACTGTCCCTGTCGGACCCGATCCTCTGCCGTGGCCCGACTGATCACGCAGGACTTCGACAGGCTTCACCACCCGACCTGCAGTCCCTCACCTGACAGCAGTGTTCCTAGCTGGTTAAACTAGTGGAGCTGAGCTGTTCCGCTGCAGTGCAACAGGTGTGTCTTGGTAGCAGGAAGCCCTCCACGCGGTCGACGTACTCGCGAAATGGAAGCGCTTTCTCTACTGGTGCCCAGCATGGTCACTCACCATGCTCTGTAATCAATCCCCACCATCCTGGATATTTGTGGTCTCTCAAGGAGCAGGGTGCTATCTCTCGCTGCGAGTCCACCTCGCCCCATATCTACCTTCCATCCGGGGGAAGCTGGCAATACCATTTTTCTCTACCCAATGTCTTCCAGGTTCCTCAAGGCTTGGAACGGTTATACCTCAGTCAAGCCCCCTACCCCTACCTGGGACCTTATACCTTGTTCTAAAATAGACTCATGGGGCCCCCTCGAAGCCTTTGCCACATGATTCGCTGCTGTACCTGTCCTGAAAGATGGCTTTCCTAGTCGCCATTACCTCAGCTAGGCGTGTCTTGAACTCGCGCGCTGACTGTGGCTCCCTCATATACCGTCTTCCATAAGGACAAGGACACCTGCGACCTCACCCAGCATTCCTCCCCAAAGTCGTCTCCGCCTTTCACGTGAACCAGACATCTTTCTGCCAGTGTCTTTCCAAAGCCACGCGTCGAGACGAGAACAACAGCTCAGACCTTAACGTCTGGAGAGCTCTCGCTCTACATCGAGCGACCAAGCCCTTCCATCATTCATGCGCAGCTCTTTTGTAACGTGGCGGAACGTATGAGAGCAGGGCAGTCTCCTCTCAGCGCATTGCATCTGGGTCACGTCATGTATCCGAGCTTGCTTATGACTTGGCTCAATCCACCCGGGCCATCTCAACGCCCACTCTACGCAAGCTCAGGCCTCGTCTGCTGCTTTCTTGGCGCATGTTCCATGGCAGGAAATCTGCCGTGCGCCACCGTGGCTTCTGTCCACACCTTTGGAACCATTACCATGGTCCAGCAATCTAGAGACGATGCCGCCTTCGGCTCAAGCGGTCTTGCATTCCGCAACGTCTCGCTCCGACCCCATCGCCTAGGTAAGCTTGGATATCACTAACTGGAATGGATATGAGCAAGCACTCGAAGAAAAAAGACAGTTACTCACCTTTGCAACTGTGTTCTCGAGTTGTGTGCTCATATCCATCCACACCCGCCCTCCTTTCCACTGTCGGAGTAGGCGGCAAGAAGGAACTGAGGAGCGGTCGGGCCGGCAAGGGTATATATTAGGCGCCATACCGGCGCCACTCCAGGGGGCGACCTGCCGGCCCACCGAGTGTTGCTAGGGTAAAAGTTTCTCCGAACGTGCACGCGGTGCGCGCACACCTAACTGGAATGGATATGAGCAACACATCTCGAAGAACAACAGTTACAAAGGTGAGTAACCGTCTTTTCTTGTTATTTTTTCTGTTAGTGATATATTCATTAAGCTGATATTCAATTAAAATAGGTCTGTTTCTGGTTTCAGTTTTATTATTATCATGTTTAATAGCAACATTTATTCAGGCACTACTTGCTTTTTTTAGATCCCTGGAATAGGATTATATTAGTAAAAATTACCTTTGAAAACAGGAAAAATACCTGTAATATTTATTCTCAGAAGTTATTGTAGTTATTATATCAGGTGCCAATTTACTCACCCATTTCACCCATCTATTTTCCTTGCTGTGTTGACAATATTTTTGACTAATAGTCAGCTCATTTTCTGAGGAAAGTAAAGGCATTTGGGACCATTCCCATTCCTCAGTACATATTACTTTTTGATGAGGCAGTGTAGTAGCTTTAAAATTAGAACTAGGAGAGTATTCAGTAGCTTTATTCTAAAAATTGGACCCAAAGGTGGGAATCTGCTATAGTAACTAATTTCCTGAGATCATAGAGGCAGCTATTAGAAACAACTACTGGGAAGTAGTTTTTCTTATTACAGTGTCATTCAAAATGATGAGTTGTGATGACTTATCTCAGTGACTTCTCATGAAAGTTTGGGAATTTTCATCATTTCAGATTTAACCACAATAACTTTCCCTTATTGTTTCAATAATACTTTAAAAATTTTGCAGCAAACGTAATCATAGATGCACATTTGGTTTTCTTCAAGGTCTTGTCTTCTTCCTGTTTTTAGCTGAGTTGATTGTGCCCTTGGAGATTGAGCAACATGTGCAAAGTCACACAATTCACCATTGGGATCTTCCCACCTTAGAATCCAGCCAGTATTTATATTCTCTTGTTTTCTAGTACTTTGCTTTATATTATAAGATCATGTGACCTCTTTTATTAATATTGTAATAGATAATAGACTATAGCCGATGTTCTTCAGTGAGATCAAGCTGTGCATGGTATAGGACCCAAGAGGGAGGAAAAGGTAGTTTTCCACCACTTTTATATCTGCCTAATATTGAGGTGGGCTGAGTGGTCATGAAGTCTCACTATTCCTGGCTGAGGCAATAGGAGTAACTGAAAATTCTAAATATGGACTCTTCACGCATTTTTTATTCACTGGATTATATCTGAGTCTATTTTCCCCACCTAATTTACCGTGCTCAGCTTAAAGTAGATATAAGTGGTCAGCTGAATGTACATTGCACAGCTCAGTCTGTACAACGTTGACTGGAACTGGCCATAAATGTCTAGCAATGAATTCTCTCTGTTCAGGAGTTTGGTTTCATGATGCATATTCGTTAGATTTAGTATCTGTATCCATGTATGGCCTGATCCTGCAAATACTCTACTAGTTGATGTGAATTCTGGTCCCACTTCAGCAAATTACTCAGGGCTTATCTACACAAACAATTAATTCATGGCCAGCTTGGGTGTGAACCTGCCCACACTAGCTTGCTGTGGACTAACCGTCCACGTGGACTCTGCTGCTGCCTTCTAACAATCTGTTAGTTCACTTTGATCTTGTCCTCTTTGAAACAGAAGATCAAACACACTAACAAACTGTTGTATCAGCAGAGTCTGTGTGGACATTCCATGTCAAACTAGTGCATGGTAGATTCACGCTGCAACTTGCCACAAACTAAATGTTTGTGTACACAATCCCTTAAACACATGCCTAACTTTAAGCAAATGAATAGTCCCATGGAGACTTAAGGAATTGGAGTTCTGTTACTAAATTTTTATAACATTCCTACACTAAAGTAACTGTAAAACCGAAATCCACATCCTATTTTGGACCCGCTGAGATTGATATTTGAGCCTCTCTCTCCTTCACACCAGTAGCTGCCCTTTACCATTCAGCCCTAAAAGAAATCTGTGGGTTTTTTTTTAATCTGACCAGTATGTATACATCCCTGTTCTCTTATTTTCTAATATATTTCTCTTTAAATTCATATTATGTTTCATTATATGACCTTGTACATTTTATATATGTTTGCTTCCCACATTGAACCGGGTAGTTCCGTTTCTTTAATCTTGTGTGAAAAATACTAGCCATGGGAACAATCAGTTCCATTAATTTTTATGGTACTTTGTTATAGCCTAGCAAATCCCAGTGCTTTCCAGATGTCATTATGCCGAAAGCTTGGCATATTGCATCTGCAGGGAGATGCCATCAGGTTTTGCTCTTTTGTGCATGTCTAATTTTTTCTATTTTTATTACTTCCAGAGATCTTCTAAAATGCGCCAGAGATTTTTCTGTTTGGGAAGTATAGAGAGTTTTACAGTAGTTTGTAAATATATTATTAATGAGTTTCACTTTGGGATGTGCTTGGCTGAGTATTAATAGCTCTGATGGCTTCATTTTGTTTTGTGGTTCTCAATATGAATGCTGTACAGTGATTTATTTCATATCCTTTCTCATAACAACTTTGGTTCACTTTTACTCATTCTTTTGGAAGGGGCTGTGGCATTTAATCTGCCTTTCACTGAGATTAATTCTTCTCCACTTTGCTGTAGATCCCCTGTAATTTCTTTGCCTGTTTAATTAAGTGATTCCATTCACGACTCGTAGGTGTGTTGTTTGTGGGTCTTATTTGAATGGGTCACTAACTAATAAAATACTGTTTGATAACTGCATTCTCTAAATTCAATTTTGTGTCCTTAAAAATGTTCTCATTGTCGTGTATTTCAAAGTACTATGGTTTCCTTTATAATGAATGAGAGCATCAAACCTTTCATTAAGGTAACATTTAACTTCCATTGTCCTTTTTGATGATGTGGGGAGGTAGAGAATCTGAGTACACTGGAGCACAGTCAAACAGCATGATGACTCTGGCCGAATTGGTGGTCCATGGGGAAAAAGTAATCGATTCTTGAGTAAGAATTACATAGTTTTGGGTAAAATAAAAGGATTGTTTTAGGCGACATTTTTAACTGATATGTCACAAAGAAAGCTATGTTCATTTCCAGCATTCAGAGGCACAACTGAGGTGTTTTAGATCATCCTGACCATTCATGCTTAAGGAAGGAGATACAGGTTATTGGGATAGACAAGTTCATCACTTTTCAGTGCTGCCAGCCACAGCATGTGTAGTTAGTAGTAGTAAAATAACAATTAAAAAGTATGTTCTGGCTCTTATAAAAAGAGACATTTTAAACAAAAGTAAAAATAATTTGTTTTTCCAGTACTACATGAGAGATGGTCTCAGTGACATATTAGTCTCTAGTTCAAATGGCCTAGGGTTAGGGTTAGAGTAAAGGTGAAAAATCATGCAGAGTTCAAAAGGGACACTGAATCATGTGGGTCACATAATATTTGTCTGGTCACTTGAATAATGTGTAGAAAACATTTTTGCCAGTTACTTTCTGTTATCTGTTCTCTGACTGTGCCCTGATTAGTTTTTTATTAAAAGTCAATAAAGGAAAAGGCATATTGTTTATTTTTCATTGTGTAATTTGTCTACTAGGTTGAGCATCCTCAGAGATCCAAAAAGGCAGTGTGGCACAAACTCCTGTCCAAACAGAGAAAAAGAGCAGTAGTGGCCTGCTTTAGAATGGCTCCATTATATAATCTTCCAAGGTAAGAATGGTGTGGCAAACTTCAAACAAAGGAAATACCATTACTTGGCCATCAGGCCAAACAAAAAGTCATCCATGGCTGCTGGTCCTAGCAGTATAGTGTTAAATGAAAATTTTCAGTCAAGATGAAACACACTAATGTAATCCCACAAGATCATAATCGTTGAAAGGA
Organism: Chelonoidis abingdonii; assembly: GCF_003597395.2. Classification (NCBI taxonomy): domain Eukaryota; kingdom Metazoa; phylum Chordata; order Testudines; family Testudinidae; genus Chelonoidis; species Chelonoidis abingdonii. The sequence continues at coordinate 141,728,384 of NC_133771.1, forward strand.
TTGTATTTCTCTATTACTATTTTTAATTGCTTCAAAAGATACTTGAATAATTAGATCTTAGAATAATTTATTAAACTCTGACACAAGTTTGTGTAGAGGTTTTTATTGCCAGATGCTTTTGAATAGGAGACATCAGTGAAAATTCTAGGGTAGACAATGGATATTTTTTGACAGGTTTTACTAGGAAATATTGCTCCCCTGTGCAAGTTGTTGTTGTAATAGCTGCAAACTTCTCTGAATAAAATGAATTTATATTGAGCAAATGTTCTTTTTATAGATTAATAGTTTTGTTTTAAATATTCTTTTTTTTAGGCATCGAGCTGTCAATCTCTTTCTTCAAGGTTATGAAAAGTCTTGGATTGAAACAGAAGAACATTACTTTGAAGATAAACTGATAGAAGATTTAGCAGTATGTTCTGGATAAAGGGATAATGGGATTGTAGATTATATTTATTGATAATCTTATATAATGATCAGACAGGAATTTAAGGAAAAAGAACAAAATCTAAACCCAGAATATTAGTATTAGTAAACCAGACCTTCCCTGAGGAGCACCTGCAGAAGTTGCTTAGGAGGAGGAAATCTATTAGGGAGGTAAAGCTTGAGCCCATGGTTCCTACTCCAAACCCGTGAGATCCTGGGAGCCATTGGCAAATAGACTCTGTGTTCTTGTCCACTGCTGAGCCTCCTCCCACTCCGTAGGGCCTGGGTAACGGGCACCAGTCCTGAGGACATGGTTCAGCCCCACCTTTCACACTGCGGGCCCAATTCAGTGCAGACTGAAGTCAGGTATGAGTCGTAACATTTTGTGAAGGGTCCCCTTCATACACAAAGACAGGAGAGGAAAACTGGGCTGCTGCTATTAGAAACAAAATGTTTAATTTGATTTTAACTGGTTTGAGTTTGTGAGGAGACAGACTGTGAACTGTTTTGAAGCAGACAAAGATTGGAACAGAAAGGGAGTACAATCAATAAATTGCCAAAATGTCAATGAGATTTCTACTTACAGTAGGCAGGATAATTGTTTTTTGCCTAAGTTTTAAAAACCAGTTAGTTTTGTTAAAGTCGGTTTTCTGTAGATCCCTTTTTGTGCAATGCATTACATTGTCAGCGTAAAATAAAAATTTCCAGATTAGATTAGAATTCAATTAATTGGATTGCGGTTATAAAAGCAAGAAAATATTTAACAATGTTCTTGCTTGTCTTTATAATAAATTACATTTCTCCATTTTTTTGTAATGTAGTCAGAAGATAACATACAGTTGAAAAGCATATTTTAACAATGATTTTTATAGATATTGTCTTTAATAGCTTTGAGCAATTCTGAAGATTTCTGAAGATCATCCAGAATTTGAGAAACAGAATGTTGTAGAAACATTGTTATAAAGAGAAATAAATGGAAGCATATAATAAGATATTAACCCCCTAAAAGCCTTAATTTATTATGTGATTTAACTATGATTTTGTGAGGATTAGACAGCCAGTCTGTTCGGAGTCTAAACACTTATATAACGTCATGTGCTCAAATATCACAAATTTAACACTTTAATGTCCTGCATTTCTCTTTCCCTGTTTTTTTAATGGTAGGCTCTAGGGGGGATATGAGATGTTGGAAAATGATATAAACTAAAGAGTAGAAGATGTTAGAGTGATTAGAGCATAATTAGACCCTTCTCCATGCATAACTGGTCCTTGCTTCCTCCACCTATGTGGGCTTTTTCTCCCTTGTGTGTATAGTGTTACGGGACTTCACTGTCTATTTTGGCCTCATGTTGTTAGTTATATCTTCTAGACAGATAAGAGCACAGAAGAGTTCATAAAAAAAATCTTTTTATTGCAGATATAGCTTAATAAATTCACACACACTAAGAGGGTAATGCATTTAATAGCAGCTAGTGCCTCTTTAAAATGCTTACAAGTGGAAACCTCTAACAAGAGCACTTAAAGAATTGTTCCTGATCTTTGAAAGTAAACAGTGGATAAATTATTATAGTTGTTTTTATAGCACTACGCACAACCTAATTTCAGCCTGCTCAACTTCTGAACTACTGAACATGCTGTGCACTGACATTCATTGTTCCTGCAAAATCTTTAAAACTAGAATCCACTTATGTGCAACTAACCTTTCATCTTGGAGAGCACACAAAAGCGCATCTCTTTAGGCGGAGTGGGGGCCTCCTGCTGCACCATTCATACATTGACCGAGAGAGAGACTGAAAATAGACACACCCTGGTGATATTTATTTCATGTATGAGTTTATTTCTATGATATACATCCCCATGTATCTTCAAAAATTAAAAAATCAGGGCTCAGTGGCCTGGAGAAAAGAAGGGGAAAATAAAAAATAACTGTAAGGGCTTTGTAAAAGGAAACACAAAATGTTCATAGATGAATTAACCAAAATATAATAGAAAGTCTTTACACTGATCTTGACTGTTAGAACTAGTTTGTGACCCCAGAGACATTCCCCAACATTGCAAGAAGTGACAGTTTTGTGGCAGCAGGGTGTGGGTGTGCATGCAAACATCTGGTACAGTAACTAACTTAAAAGAACACGAAGGACTGTCTCTTCACTATCTAGCCACCTTTCCTCCTCATCTGAGCATGATATGTGTGTGTGTGTTCTGGGAAGATCAAAATAAAGTCTGTAGCAGCAGATGGCTAGAAGTCTCACACCAGTATGCCTTTTGGGGAACACAAAGCAGATTGGCTTCTGCAGTGCCCTTTAATAGAGGGCAGCATGCATTCCCTCCAGGCCAGCTCCTTTCTGCTGGCTGGTATAGGAGGAGGAAGGAACTATTGAAGTTAGCACCGTAGCTTACAATACAGTCTCCCAATCTGAGAAGCTCCTTGCAGGGTCAAGTGCCCTATTCATGTGCAGAAGGACAGCCAACGGTGTCAGACACTTGCTGTACAAACCAAAGTAATCTGGAAAATTTCTCATGAAGGGAAATCATTATTTCTACTTTATTTGCCCTTTCCTCCAATAATAGAAATGGAATTCACCTTTTCCTGCCCCTTATTTCCTGGCTTCTCAAAATTCCACCTATGGGCCAACATTTTGCTATTCAAAGTGTGATTATTTCAGTCTGACAGAGTTGCCACAACTGCTAAACCAAAAGGAAAGCACAGCCCTACCAAGTCTGGTACATTGAAAAGGCAATTTGGTGGGTTTCTGCCACAGCTGCATTTTCTCCTCTAGGGAATGTTTCAACATTGTCACATTTTAATGTATGAGGTGATGATACTAACATCAGTACATTTCAGGGTGCCGCTCCCTTCACAAATAGAAGGACAATGGGTTTCAGCCTGAAGTCTCTCACCAGGGTCACACTGTAGCATGGAAAAGTTTACTTTTATTGAAAAGTATCACAACAATAAATTGAGATTTTTAATCTGTTTTTTTAGCATTTTGACTATGGTGCTCTACTATAAATGGGGATTTATCTGAAATTAAATCAGATGGCATATCATGCCTTCCTTTTTTTAATTTTCTCTTACCAAAAACACTCTTCCTATATTTAAGAAAAAGACACAGATTATATATGCACCTGAGTTCATATGGATACACTTGATATAATATGATTTCTGGCAGTAAACTATGTTGAGAAACTATTACTGAGTGCAGTTATTTAACAGGAATGATACTGAATCAATTAATGTTAGTGTTACTCAACTTATATTGTGTGGCACTTCAATATTTAGAAACACTATAATTATTTTTTTATCGATTCATACATTCCAAGGCCAGAAGGCACCACTGTGATCATCTAGTCTGACCTCCTGTATAGCACAGGCCATAGAATTTCCCCAAAATAATTCCCAGAGGATTTGTTTTGCCCACTTTTGTTAAGTTTGTTCAGGTAATGAATTTTACATTTAAAAAATATAAATCAAAACTTTATTAATTAATACATTGAAAATTAAGAACCCTTGCATTCCAGAAACACTAGAAAATCCATTTGTTCTCATTGCCATGCTATAGTATAATAATGCAATGAAGTCCACTTAACACAGTCATTGGCAAATTGATTCCTACATTTAATTTGTAGTAGACCTTTGAAATCCAATATCATGGATTAAAAAATTAACACAACTTCCACTCTTTAGCTTGATCAGTTTTTATAACATTAGGCAAGTATTTTGGATGATGAAATCATGGGTTATAGAAAGTTGTCATTTAATTAAAGAGGAATAAAGAGCCCATGGAGGGCCTGCTATGATGATCAGATATGACTGCAATTATAATTTGCATTATTCAGACATAATTATCTGTTGTAAGCACTGACTTGTATTCCTAAATGTTTGTGCACGCTCCTGGTCCTGGATAATAACGATGGTGACTTATTTCTCTGAAAATGGGCTAATTTAAAGGCTTTATGAGACAGGCATTGCCATATCTGACAGGAGTCAAACCCCCAGCTTCATCCAGTCAGTATTTGGTACAGCTGAATGGAGAACGAGGGGGTGAATGAGCCGTTTGTAGCTCTCTGATGATTGGCCCAGTTCAATACTGATCCAATCACTCACACAATTCAGAGCAGTATTAGATCTGCTTTAAACTACACCTGCTAGCTATTGCCCAAAGGACCTGGTACACTAGCTAGGGATAGCAGGAATTGCAGCAGCACTCTAGCCACAACGTCTATACCAGAAGGGCTAGAAGTGGATAGCCTAGAAGCCATCTCTGTGCCATATGAGTATGGAATACACGGCTAGCCCTCAAAGCTGGCTTCCAGCTCCTTTGCAAAGAGACTGGAGCAGATCAGATCATCTGGCCAAGGATCTTTTAATATTTCAGTTTCCTCATCTGTAAAACAGGAATAATGAGGATGACAAAGAAACAGTGAGGATACATTTATGGACAAGTACTTTGAGATTCTTGGAGTGAAGAATGACAATTTTTGTTTGTGGATTTAATATGGTGTCCTTTTTCAGGCTTAGCTGCCTTTTCCTAACAGGGTGATTTGACCCTTAGTCCTTATAATGGCAAGTCATTTGATGTTTTGCGTGAATAAGGTCTTTAGGAACAAATTCACAAAGCAGTTTAGATCCTACATCTCTTTTCCTTTTAGAATTATCTGTGGGAATTTACAAAATGTACTCTTTTTAAAAGCAATTCAATGAAGTGAAGACTTATACTGCATGCTTATCTTTTCAATAAAGTTATAGAAAATATATCTACTAGTGACTCACTTTATTATTATGTGAGCAAAATTGCTCTCTGAGTGAAATTCACCTTTCTGTGTAGGACCAGCATTTATTTTGAGGTCTTAAGTGATCCTTAAGCCTCTAGCTGAAATTCTTCATAGGTGAATTTGTGCTTTAATTCGTAAGTATGGGAAAGTCCCCATTTTCTTTGAAAAGTCAAAAGTGAACAACTGATTCCTTGTGAGTAACTTTGAAATACTTTCGAATTACATTTAAATTCCTTATGTGTCCTGTGTGTTCTGTGTGTCTCTTCCTTATGCTTTGTGACTAAAGACATCTTCAAACTGGAACAGTGTTTGTTCTAAAAATAAGAATGGTTACAGTTCCTTATTCCCCACTTGAATTCATGCTTTACAGTCAGAAAGGGAGGATTATACATTCATCTAAGGCAGTGTTTCCCAAACTTGGGATGCCGTTTGTTTAGGGAAAGCCCCTGTTGGGACAGGCAAGTTTGTTTACCTGCCATGTCCACAGGTCCGGCCGATCGCAGCTCCCACTGGCCGCGGTTCGCCTCTCCAGGCCAATGGGAGCCGCTGGAAGCAGTGGCCCGTACGTCCCTCAGCCCGCCCTGCTTCCAGCAACTCCCAATGGCCTGGAGCAGCGAACTGCAGCCACTGGGAGTCCCGATCAGCTGGACCTGCAGATGCGGCAGGTAAACAAACTGGCTTGGCCCAGCAGGGGCTTTCCCTACAAAAGCGGCGTCCCAAGTTTGGGAAACACTGATCTGAGGAATAAGGATTTGAAACCATTAGGAAAGAGATAATAAGACAGAAAATATCATAATCATATGAAATCATAATGCCATTATATAAATGTTCACCTTAAATATGTGTGCAGTTCTGGTTGCCCCATCTCAGAAAAGATATTAGAGTTGGAAAAAGTACAGAGAAGGGCAATAAAAATGTTTGAGGATATGAAACTGCTTCCGTATGAGGAGAGAGTAAACAGATTGGGACTTTTCAGCTTGAAGGGAGACACAACTAAGGGTGGATATGATAGAGATCTATAAAATCATGAATGATGTGGATAAAGTGAATAAGGAAGTGTTATTTACTACTTCACATAACACAAGAACCAGGGTAACCCAATAAAATTAATAAGCAGCAGGTTTAAAACAAGCAAAAAGAAGTACTTCTTCACACAGCATACAGTCAAGCTGTGGAACTCATTGCCAGGGGTTGTTGTAAAAGCCAAAAGTATAATGGGATTCAAAAAAGAATTATGGTACATAAATTCTTATTAATCTCAGGAGTAGATTAATTATCAGCAGATATCCTCAATAATACAGACCAAAGGAATGGAAATGTGAAAGTGCTCATATGTAATCAAAGTTGTTTAAAAGAGAAGTCACTGTTTTCTGCTCCAATGTGCTACTCACCTCTCTTTGACTTCAATGGGAGTTGCACGTGTATATCTCAGAGTACAGTAGGGTTCCAGTGTATTTTCCCTGAGGGTTTCTTTCCTGATGTTTAAAGCAGGGATTCCCAAATGTTTTCATAATGTGTGCCACTTATTAACAGGACTTTTGAACATCTAATCTCTTTGCAGTTGTCATGTAGACAACCCCCTCCTATTGTGATCAAATAACATGCCTCTGGCAACAGTTGTTGACATGGAATATTAATCTCAGCAATCCATTGGGCATATTTTTATCTGTACTTTAATGTATTTGGACAGGTGGAAATGAGGAGGAGCCAGCACCATGTGCTTAGGCAGTTCTCCTGAAACCACCACCAAATGTTCTCTGAAACACTCATAGTCAACATAGTACAGTTTTGGGGGCCCCTGATTTGCAGACTGAAACTATCTGAAGCACTATGCTGTCATATGAAAGCTGGCTTTCTACTAATTCATGGAGGGTCATAAGACCAGGTTAAAAATAATGCTTTGAAGATACTTTCAAATCCAAACCTTTAGGGGGTGCTCTGTCAACTGCCACTTTATTAATCATTGTAAAAAGAAAAGTCAGCCCTAACTAGAGGATTGTAAACCTAAAATTAAAAATTACTCAACCAAGCAAAGATTCTCTTTTCTAAGCATGAAAAAACTTGGGCCAATGTAGAGCTTTAAACTGAGAAGAAAAAAAATCTACATTAACAGTAAAAATGTGGCCTGGTCAAAGGATCCACCCTTGCCAACTTTAACACTGTTATTGGTAGACATGAAATCCCCCATCTTAAAATGAGGAGGAGGGCTGCAAGTTTGGGTTACAGCCCCTCTCCACTGCATAATACATCAGGCTTTTTAGGGAGCAAGAAGCAGCATGGTTGACAAGTCACAATAATCACCATAAAGTAGTAGAAACGGGAAATTCTTCACTCTGCTGAGGCAGGCTGTTACAGTAAGGTAGGAGAGATAGTGAGTGACTTGTCAGCCTTAAGGTGGTAGCCCATACTGTGTTCAGGCTACCCCTCAACTTAATCCTGAAGACAGTAGTGGTAGGATTTGGGGTGGCATCCAGGGAAGAGGGGGGGTAGCTTTTATGAGGAATGGGGTGATCCAGGGTAAATTTTCATGGTTTGAGTGTGTTCAGGAAGTTTCCCAAAGGTACTCCGTGGAGCTGAACTTCTAAATCCTTGCTATCTAGGACATTCAAAGAGTCCAAATGATATGTATTACTATAGTATATCTAATACAAGTTTCACAGTCTGACAGATTTCACAACAAATAATGTAGAATGCATTTTTTTATTCCAATTTTCTTTCCCCCACAGAAACCTGGAGAGGAGCCGCCAGAGGAGGAGGAAGGCATTAAAAGAGTTGATCCGCTGCATCAGCTTATTCTGCTTTTCAGTCGAACAGCCTTAACTGAAAAATGGTAAGGTTGGTGTGAGAGACTGTAAAATTTCTGCAAATTGTCTAGCTGCTTCCATTTTTTAAATTGCATTGGTTTGCCATGCAATATGTCACGTATGCAAATAGTGTAGCTAAGCAAGCACTAATGGATTAGCATGTGCCTGCATATGTGGGGCCTGATTCTTAATTACATTGGCAGAGTGGCATATAGGGGCCTTACCATAACTGGGAAGCAGGTACATGGAATTTTCTGCAGCGAACAGATCTGCCTACAAACATCAATGCCGTGTTTATGGTTACTGTTGAAAATCTGCCCGTGGTGTCCTCAGTAATGTCCGTATTCCACATTGAAAGGGACACCTGCAGCTTGAAAATTGTTATCTGAAAATGCTGGATTTACCATATAGGTAGAAGTAACTCCTAACAATCCTACAACTGAAAGAAGTTAGAAAAAAATCTATTTTCAGTTTGTTCAGCTCTATGTGTGTAGTCAATTTCATCGTTCAGCCTATATTAGTTTATTAGTTCCTTCCCTTCCTGAAAAGACCCTTATCATTAACAGGGGAACAGAAATACCCTTATAAAAAATTAAAGGAGGTTAAAAACAAAATTTAGGACATCCTATTTAAAAGATGTGCTGTTGGAAACTAGAATTATTAAAAATGTTCAATTTTCTGATCCTCTTCTGAATATTTGAGGGTTTCAATTGTTTATGGAGATGCTGTATTACATTAATGGTTACAGCGTTTCTCGTCTTCTATTCCCTAGCAAACTGGAGGAAGATTACTTATATATGGCATATGCTGACATTATGGCAAAGGTAACTTTTTTCCCATCTTTTGCATATACCTTTTAATAAGAGAATGTAAGGGAGATTAAAAGAGTTTTGGTGTATATCGAGCTGGGGCCATGTTTTTTTTTTAAAGCAAACTTTATTTGTGAATGTTTTGTTTTTACATGGTCTCAGAGTTGTCATGATGAAGAGGATGATGATGGTGAAGAAGAAGTGAAGAGTTTTGAAGTAAGTTTGAAGTCCTCTTTTTTTGTTTCCTGTTTCATAATATACATTATTCCATAGCTTCTGACATTTATGTTTCTTGCTTCATGGCTTCCTGCAACTTACTGTGTAAATGAACTGCATGTCGGAGACTAGATTGACAAATATGAGTATTCAGATTCATAGTAGTAAAACAGAAAGAGAAAAGATAGTGTTATGTAACGATATATGTACATGCACACAGACGTATATATAAAATTGATGAGTGAACCTTAAAAGAGCCAGTTCGGACAAACATGTAACAGTTCAATTGATATTCTGAACCACAAATCATTCTGAAAATCTGATGAGAACAGGCTGACAAGATTTCCAATGGTGACTGAGTTTGGATGGGTAAGAAATATTGAAAGAGTAGTGTTTATTGCAATAATATTGTATATACAATAGCAGTAATAAATCAATTATTTGCATCTCTGTTTATAGAGCAATGACTGTTTAGAAAAGGTCAATATTTATCCACAGTTAGCACATTATTTCCGATGTTTCGAATAGGAAATAACTGCAGTAACTCAGACACTACTCTACATTTACTGTAGATTAATGTTGACTTTGTAATAGTGATCACTATATGAGGGGGCACATGGTCTTGTGACTAACGCATAGAAATGAGAGACAGGAGATCTACATATGTGTTTGATCAATCACTTATCTGCAAAATATTTCTGGATATTTTTTCTTATTGCTGTTTCACTTCTTGTCCTCACCCTTTCTTAAGGTCACAGGATCGCAACGCAGCAAGGTAAAAAAAAAAAAAAATGTGTGTATTTGTCTGGGTCTAATTTTGTGACTTTAGCTTTTAGACCCAACATCTTGGATAAGTTCATGTAAAGGGTCTTTAAAATATTTCTAACTATTTTCAGCTTTCGCAAAATTTATCTTCACAGTATCCTTCATCTGAACAAAAACGCATTCGTCTTAAAACTCCAAGGATTAATAATATGAAACATTTTGACCCCATTAAATACAAAAACATTTTCCCTTCTAGGGAAAATGGAATAACCTTTGACTTATTTTTTTATTTTTTCATATTATCTTAATATTCTTGCTAATGATACTTTACAAAAAAATGATCGCTGGCCTTCTTCCAAGAAATGTTAGTTTCCATCATTTCCAGTTATCACTCTTTAATTTCTATAGTTGAAACTGTTCTTCAGATTGGAAGGGAATACAGTCATACTTGTGCTTTTTTTTAACAAACCAGCTTTGTGTGGCACTTTATTAATCCAGGAACATGCTGCTGATCCATCCAACAAAGTTGTAGTTCCAGTGTTCTTCAGCCTAATATCAAGTCTGTTACCTTTTCTGCAATTTAAATTCTTTGGAGCAGATTGACACTCTTTCCAAAATCTTCCACTAATTTAAAGGTCTAAATTTAGAATGGTAGATTAAATGATCATTGGTCATTTAATCTAAAATATTTGTAACATGTTCAATGAAAGTGGTTGGTTGTTATCATCTTCAGCCTTCATTATGGGGCACCAGGTAGAAACTCTATAGTTAGGGTTGCAATCTAAAATGGGCTTAAAATGCGGCATTTATTTCTGTTTTTCTCAAAAAGCATATAGCCAGGTGGTGTGCAACTTCACAGGGTTAGTTTTTATGCCCATTGAATTTCCTACATGAGTTTTGTGTGGTTTCTCTTCATACATTTTTAACAGAAGCCTTTGAATTTCAGATCCAGCTGAAGTTTTTGCTTTGCAGTCTTACTTTTCATTGCTGACTGATATCTATTTAAAAAAAAAACACTATTGTCTGTCTACAAAAAACTTGCTAGATTAGTGTGCTCAGAATAGATCTAGTGCAAGAGGTAGTTTGATTGTTGGATTTAGGGCCATTTTTAATTGCTGTTCTCCTAATAACTGCAAGTTTATGCACGGTGCATACAAACCTGATGGTTGATTTGGACTAGGAATGCACATGACTCGTGGTTGGGCTCCTGGCAACAGGCACAAGACTCCAGTCACATGATGGGACTAAGAGTACATACAACTTGCTTCATCATGAGTTATGTTTTTCTGTCAGATTTTATCTTACAAAAGAGGGAGTTTTTTGTGCAGCTGCTGATACATGAAGGTTTATTCATAGGTGCTGACAGATAAAATATACTCCATGATGAGCTGCATTTCTTCCTCCCACAAGTCTGCAAGGCCTTTGTCTAATCACCACTAAATGAAGCATTAAAAAGCCTAGGAAACTAATACACAAAAAACATTGTGTGGAAGCAGGTGCTGTTGATACACATACAACATGCATGACACAAACCCACAAAAGCAAGGAAATAGTAAGTTCTAAAAAACCCACACTCCTTTCCTGCAGGACAGGAGAAATTGTTAAGGCTTCAGGAATACAGTTGTCTGATTAGAATTCCAGTGTTGAATCCCGTCCACTTATTCCATGTTCTGTGGGTCTGGAAAAATAGTGAGTCCAATGTGTATGATGTTCAACTTCCTGCAACTCCTTCACAATCAGAACCTCAGAATGGTCATTCTTTGGCAGGGCTTTAAGTGAAGAGACATGGTCAGCCCATGACCTGTGCAGTTTACTCTTGCTTTTTGGCACAAATAATCCCTATTCGGGCCTCTGTGTGAGCAGCATACAGGTCAGAATATAAGCCCACAGGAATGATGTTCAGGCCTTAGTATGTCCCTGGCTGCACTGCAGTGCAATATTGGGGTGCAGACCTCATGCATTTGTTCCCCTGGTATTTATTTTTCATTAGTAAGATTATTTTTTTCCTCCTTGCTGATTATAACTGGGTAGCTCGTAATCTTAGAGACAAACATATAGAAATAACTCTGTGGAGTCCTTGATTCTTCTATATGATAAAAAGTGCTTCCATCAAAGTGCCTCACTGGATTGAATACAAGCTGGTCTTCACCAAGCATGTTATATGTTAGTGCTATTAATATGGATAGGGTCAGGGCTCAAATGGGGGATCAAAAATACAGTTCTACTTCACAAAATAAATCAGTTGAATCTGGGAAGAGGAGAAAAGAGAAGAAGAGTAAAAGATGGCACCACTCAGCTATTAGATTTCACAGTGTGCACATCATCCAGTTGCTGGGCACATATACTGAAATTTATATTGTTTAATAACATCTAATAATTCAGTGAGACTCTCAGCTTAGGATCCAGCTCTTTAGAGATCATCAGTATTGTGGTCCTTTGGAATAGCTTATGTAAATAGAATGGCTGTACCTTGTGTCCTGAAAGTCAACAAACTAGGGTTCTGTCAGAGCAATGAGAGGAAACTCGAGAATCAAGGACATCTAGCAAGAACCATTTCTTAGAGATATGTTAAAAATTTAAATCAGTATTTGTTATTGGCTTTCACCAGTCATGAGGGACATGAATCCAAGTCTGAAATTGCTCCTCCATCACTTCCAGACCTTAGTGGGAAAGCTTAGGCAAAAGTCATCCTTGGAGGATATGAGGGCACATTCTGTTCGTCTGCTCCAGAGGGGTAAAGGTTTCTTAAAGGGCATGGATAAAGCCGTCAGAGAATTCTCCAAACACAGGGGCTGCTCTGACTTAATGACTTGATTTAGTTGGGATTGGTCCTGCTTTGAGCAGGGAGTTGGACTAGATGACCTCCTGAGGTCTCTTCCAACCCTAATCTTCTATGATTCTATGATACATATTAGTCTCCGGAACAGCTCAGGATTATAGGTACAATGGTTGTTTTTTCCAAACCTAACATGGAACTGCCTTCCTATTTAAAAAAAAAAAAAAAAAAAAACTTAAAAAATGGAAAAAACAAAGTGTTATTTTTACATATTTAATAGTTACTACCAAATTTCCAAAAATAATCTCTAAAACTGAACCTGCAGAAAGTTAGATGCATAAGTTCAAGAACAAAATGTTCATTTGCACACACAAACAGGGTGGTTAACTGCTCAGTTACCCTGTTTGCATGTACAAATACTGTTTTCTTGCATTGTTGCAGGCACAATTTCAGAGGACACTTTTGTCAACATTTGGTCCTTAGTTGGTAAGTTAAAGATTTTTGAGTAGCCTATTAGACCCGCATTACAAAACCACAGTTGCTTGGCTTTTTTGAAGAGTTTTTAATTTATTTTTTAAAGAGCAAAATGAAGACAAAAATAATTCAAATTGTTTCTGACAATTAGTTAATAGAATGTTGGTGATTTTTGGCCAACAGAGCAAGATGCAGAAAACTTGCCTTGTTAAAAGCTGTAAAAAGGTGGGGAACTAATAGCCAAATTCTGCCTTCCCATGTTGCATGATGAACTTCCATCTACATCAGTGTGAGCCCAGTATGCATATCTGCAGGAAAATTTGTTTCCCGTGTTGATTATCTTGATAGTTGAAGGAGACATTATCCTGAGACTTGTGTATGGCATGTTTAAAAAGATGTTCTCTCTCAAGTTTATTTTATGTAACTAAGGTTCATCCCATTAAAATGATCCACACATTGAATTTGATTTCTTGCCAGAGGCTTTTTCTGTAGAAACTAAAGGTACTTAGACATCCCCAGTTGTCATTTTTATTATCTATTCAATTTTATTTTTCTGAAATCTCTCATTTTGGTTCAGTGATTTATTCATCATCTTTATACACATTCTAGATAACAGCCCTGTTCCAAATAAAGTCTGCACACACTTTATAGAGTCAAACTCACCCAATCCCGGGGACTTGACTTTATCAACAGAAACCAATATCAACATAAGACAAATTTCAGCTCAAGAGGCCACTCTGTGTTTAGCTGTTTCAGGGGGTTTTCCTGATGGACCTCTCTCTACCAAATTCTAGAGTTACATGGATCTGTGAAAACAACCAATTTTCCTTGAAGAAAAAATAGTGTGGCAAATTTGTAATTTGTTGCAAGAGATTTGAATTTCTGAGCAAAGTTGTATTCACTGACAGAAATGGTGAAATGTCACCCTATAAATCCTATAAAAATCTAGAGCCAAAAATCTACTACTAAATGTTCACTTCTATTACGGTCAAAGGGAGAAGGCAGAATTTGGCATTCTGAGTCTGCATGAAAAATTTTTGAAGTGAAAAATGGATATGTTTGTTGCATAACTTTATGCACAGTTTAATCTTTAAGTTGTTCTAAACGAAGGACCCCATGTTGCATACTGGCACTTAAAAAAACTCCTGAAGCCAATGGATATTTTGCCTGAATAACAAATGCAAGATCAAGCTGATAAAAAAGACCAATAGTTTTACTCTGTCATAGCCCAATCCCCAAACTCTAGCAACATGCTTGAATAATGGTGGGGGAAGGAGTATTAGGGGAAGAGATCCTTTTGTCATAGGATAGACAACATTAGTGGAGCTACTCCAAAGCTGATATTGAGGCCTATTGTTGCTCTTTGTCTACTGCATGGGGAGCAACAGATAGTGACTATGCAAAATTCACCAGTCCTGACCTCATACCACTGAGTGAGGGGACATGGAATGATCCCCTGTGAAGCGGGGCTGCACGGGGCACTGGTGATTCAAACCTTCTATATGGGCCCTCAAATTCTACGCGCTTCCCCTGCAGCAGCACAAAACAACCAAACTGGTTTTGTCTAGGCCCTCAGTGTTCAAAGAAAAGAGGAAAAATTTGCCCCTCCATGATGATGCAAACAAACATGCCACAATAATCAAGTGATTAGTTTGGTAACTTCCTTATTTGTCCCCTGATTATTTTTAACAGAATAGTTACATAATTATCTTACTAAGCATATCCCAACTTTCTGAGTCTTTTCCGTTTCCCCAGCTTGGAAGGAGAGATTGAGATATTAACCATTTCAAATTGCCACAGACCCAGATCTGCTATATAGGTTCTCAACTTGGATTGTAAAAATCTTTTAATGGACTGTTTTAATAATACAGCTGCAAAAAACATAATTTGCAACTGTTTCAAAGATGACACTCCTACTCCCCTCCCCACACCCCCACAGTGTAAACAAAGAGATTAATTGAAATAATGTATAATTTTGTACATTATTTAAAGGAATATATTCTTTCGGTGTTTTAGGAAAAAATTATTGGAACAGAGAAGACATAGCTTTGCAAGATTGCTAGCCAAGTGCTTTTCTTTTTAGAGCATGCTTGTAATCATGTCCGTTCCTATCTATTTGAACAGGAATGAGTGTTTTGAGTGATCTCATTACACCAACACTGCACATGTAACACTGCTACAACATTGCAAACAAGTATATGGAGGCAGGAAACATGAAACAAAACAATATCAATTTAAGTCTATGGGGATGAGGTTGCAATGGCATGACAATGCTAATATCAAAATGAAAGTAATAACGATGTTGAGGCAAATCTACATGGAGACATTACAGCAAAATGGGACTGAATTAAGTGTGCAGTGGCAGTCTTAACTCTGAATTTCTTTGTTCCTGTAGATTTTTAGCTCTGCTTTAATGCTCA
Organism: Chelonoidis abingdonii; assembly: GCF_003597395.2. Lineage (NCBI taxonomy): Eukaryota > Metazoa > Chordata > Testudines > Testudinidae > Chelonoidis > Chelonoidis abingdonii. Next base: position 141,743,847 of record NC_133771.1, read on the forward strand.
CTGAACACAGAATAGTATTTTGTTTCATATTATGTCGTCTTTGTTAAATTACAAGTATCTACACAAACACACACACACATTATATACATATATATATATATTGTGTGTGTGTATAGATGTAACATTACGCAATAAAATGTTTTTAGTTTAATTGTTCAAAATCCAGAAATGCTAATGATTTGATTGATTATGCAACCCTAATTCTTCCCTCAGGTACATTCCTATACAACCTATACATGCATGATCACATACTATTTCTCAAAATCTAACTATATAATACAACATTTTTTCTATTAATGCATCTTTTGTGGGATAGGATCGACAGAGCCAATGACATGTGGCAAATTGCCGGTACCGTTCTCTGGGTCTCGCGCTTTCTCTTCTCTGGGGTAGGTTCAGGGCGATATTGCTTGCCTCTAAACCAGTTCTTAATCACTCCCCTAGTGTCCTTGGAGGAGGGGAGTGGAGAGGGAGGGACCTGGGCCCGCCCTCTACTCCAGGTCCCAACCCAGGGGCCCTGGGGTTGTGGTGAACCACTTGACTAGCGGTTTCTCCCTGCGTTATTCCTCTCTACCCAATCAGCTTGTGAAGGGCTCTCCCTCTCTCTATACAGCCTGTGCCCTTACCTAGGGTTCTGGTTGGGCTTCCCAATCCACCGCAGCACATCTCCAAACCCTTGCTATTTCCTTCTGGACAAACCTCTCTTCTGCAAATCTGCACTCCTGCTCCAATTCAACCTTTCTCCTCTCAACATACCACACCTGTCTGACTGAAGCAGGGGTTTATATCCCATGACTGAGCCAGGCTCTACTCGGGCGTGCTAACTGGAGTCAGGTGCTCTAATTGGCCACAGCTGTTCTAGTTAATCTAAAGCAAACCTTCTCCTTGGCAGGGAATAAGGCCCCCTGCTAACACTCTTATGCTGCCCTCTGGCCATGCTGTATCCATACCCCCTCCCCGCCCGCCGCCAACACCAAGCGCGTTGCGGCTAGCTCGGCGACGAGAGGGCTAGTGTTGGCGTGAGAGGCCATCAGCGTATGGGGGCGTTTTTGCCCGTTGGCTTCCAGCCCTATCCGCTGACCCGAAAATGGAAGGTGCAAAGAGAGGAACCACCTCTCACTCTGCGTTTTCTTTTCCTTGTTACCTATGCTACCACTTGGAGCCGGGGCGTGATCAGTTCACAAGGGTAAACGCCGCCCCAGGAGATATAGGCGGGATTCATAGCCATTTTATTCGCAGACATTCTTTTCAACAACAGCCGTATTTGTTCCCTGGGAGAGCTTCCGGCTGAGGACAAGATGGGGTGCTCCTCCCCTACCATCTGGGAAAGGACGCACCGGAGTCCACCTCCGAGGACGTTCCCTGCAGGATGAATTCCTCTCGAAGTCTCGGGCCATGAAGTACCGGAGGCACCATAGGGCTGTTCGCAATCTGCAATGCTGCTTCCGCCGCATCTATCCACTTCACATATCTCGGGGCCCGAGCTTTTATTCAGTCCGTCAATGGCCCGCTGCTCTGTGGCAAATGAGATGAAATCTCCGGATAGTATCCAACTATACCCAAAAATGCTCTGCCTGCTTCTTGCGATCGGTCGAGGCCAATCTTGATATCCCACCTTGTTCCATTGGGGCATCACCACCCCTCTCCCTACGCACATGGCCGAGTATTTGGCCTCAGTCTGTCCTATCACGCATTTCAGAGGATTGCGGCTAGACCAGGCCTTTCGCAAACGCGGTCTCCAAAGCCTGCCTTCCACTTTGTTCCAGGTCTGTCCCCAATGCAGTTGGCTATTGATACACTATCGTGTCTAATTGTACGGGCGCGGACTGGCGGATTTAGCTGCGGGCTGGATGGGATAGGTATTAGAGCATTAATCCATACAGTCTTTGGAATGTGGCAGGACAGAGCCACCATGGTGTAGAATCCCGAAGGGAGGACAGTGTACTGGAACAGGCCACTCGGGTGTGAAAAAGCAGTGCTTTTCCGCGTAGGCATCCTGCTGGCCGGGCGTATCTGCTCAATACTCGCTTCCTGGTCGCGTTCAGACTCTAGGGTTGGTTAGGTATTTGGCCTGCCAAACTGATCAACCAGCTCGTCCAATGTCTTGTGGTATCGGGGTAGGCATCGATGGGATAACTCATTTAAGTTCTCTTCAGCACCAGTCTTGGGTACAAACCCACCTCCAAAACCTCAGGGCGGTGCCATACTAGCGCTTGCAGCGGACTAGTACGATGCGCATCTGGACCACTGGCTGTGGGATTCTTCAATGACCCCGAGTTCCCAGAATAGCCTGGTTCCGCCCACTTGCCATCGGCTAAATTATTTCTCTTACGCACACTCCTTTTAGTATGCACTACATATGCCCGGTCTGAATTTCGGGATAATGAGCATCCTGTCAATCATGTGGAGACGCCGCATCGCTCGAACGCCTTTGCGAGCACTGGATCTTCACCGGGGCTGGGTTTGCTGGGAGCTCAGATAGTGAATTGACTTCCGTTCCAGAACAATACTCAGTCGCGCGCCATTGCTGCGGGAGGCGAGGGCTCGTGAATGGTCCTCGGCAAAATAGAGAACAACGAGACGCCTGGTTCCGGCCTGGTGAGAGCAGCCTATACAACAGTTGGTCGCACCCTCTTGCGAACACCGTCTGTTCTGGAGTTAAGTCAGGAGATATCTTTACCTGCTCCTGGCGGCCGTCTGCCTGAGGTAGAGTCGGATCCTCGAGCCGGAAGTCAGGGATCACACGAGAATTTGGGGTATGTGGAGCATACTGTCTCTCTCTGGGTACGAATTGCTCAAGAGTGCCCTCATTTGCCTAACATCGAGGTCACAGTTGGAGCATTGATCGGGATGCTGATAATACGCTACGGGGCCTTGCCTGGCTTCTCGGCGGTCCATGTGTCTAACTTATAATTCACTTCTCCAATGGCGTCCACTATACTCATATGACATCCGTGCAACTGGCTAGGAGTTTGCTTCTGTGGTCGGACACACTACACATCACAGTTCGCCCGCTGAAATCTTCGCATTTTCCGCCACGGTTGTTAGTATGTCTGCTGTGCCATCTTGTGCTTTTCTCCCTCAACCATGCCTCCCGTACTATCGGCCGAAGAAGTGGTGAAAGTGGACTAGGAAAGTGCGGACCGGGCGCCAGCCAGCAATTGGGTGGCGCTCCGCTCTGCTCGCCCACACAGATGCTGCCCATGAGAGACATGGACTCTCCTTTATGTCCTGGCTGGGTCTTGGCCTTCCATACCCCGAGAATTACGACTCCTGGCCATGATGCACCAGACTTCGAGATAGGAATCTCATACACTGAGCGTTCACGACCCCTCGGAGCGAGGTGGACGCGGTGCGCTGGCGCTCCATATCGAGAGTTCAAAGGGAGTCACTATAACTCCCCACGATGGTAGAGGGGTCCGGACAGCGAAGGCAACCCCATTTTCCTGGGAACTTCCCGTATCTAGCGGAAAGCCGCTCCCCGAAGCATTAGGAAGAAAAATACGCTGTTGTTGGAAAGGAAGTGTCTGTGCGATATAATATGGGCTATGGAGACCTGCGCTATGATCTGTAGGGTCCTGGGGCGGCGGTTTACCCTTGGTGACTGACTTTCAAACTGTCTCCTTCGCTCCAGGATGCCATAGGAACAAGGAAAGAGAACCACCGCGCCAGAGTGCGAGGTGGTCCTCTCTTTGGCCAAACTTCGGCTTCACATTTTCCGGTTCAGCATTCGCGCTCAGGTGGCCAACCGCAGGGGCCCTGGGGTGTTGAGGGGTGAACCACCCTTATGACACTAGACGGTTATCTTACCACCGGGGGCTATAACCTTCCCTCGCTTCGAATACCCGCAGCTTGTGATTAGGTCTTTTCTCGCCTCTTCTATCAAGCCCTGGTGCCCCTTACCGAGGGTTTCTGTGTGGGCGTCCCAGACTCCACGCACGTCCACTCCTCCAAACTTGCTATTTCTCTGACAAACTCTCTCTTTCTGCAACTGCAACCTGCTCCAATCAATCTTTTCTCCTTCAACTACACACCCTGTCTGACTGAAGCATGGGGTTTAATCGCCATGACTGGAGTCAGGTGCTCTAAGACTGGAGTCCAGGTGCTCTAGTGACGTCAGGTGCTCTAATTGGCCACAGCTGTTCTAGTTAATCTAAAGCAAACCTTCCTCCCTTGGCAGGGAATAAGGCCCCCTGCTAACACTCTTATGCTGCCCTCTGGCCATGCTGTATCACACACACTAGTAACACATAAAGTACTGCTGGTTGATGCTTGTCAGCACACATGTTAAAAACATATAACTTTTTAACACACAATAATTGGCAGTGTAGTCTCTTTCCTTTCTCTACTATATAAAAAGAAGTATTATCTTCCTGTTGTTATTTTAGTGTAAAATTTAAAAAATCAGGAGTAGAAAGGCCAGCTCAATTTTCTTCCTATCCTGTGACCCAATATTCTCTTTCATTTTCTCCCTTTTTATCTCCTGGTAACTACCACAGATTAGGACCCAGGAAAGTAAGCACATAGGCATTCTCAGCATGCCTGGTAAAAGTAGCCATTTTTAGCATAAATGCCTAGACTAGCCACGTTTTGGTTTTATCATTAATATTTGTTGAGTGTCAGCATGTGTGGCAAAAAATACAAAGGAAGACATGGTTGTGCTCCAAGAAGCTTATAAGAATGGTCTTCATAATCTTGAAGAGTTCTTGCCACTTTACACATATAACTTTGTCATTCTTTTCCATATACATACATTCAGTCATGATGATTGAATTGTTCACAAATCATATGTGTACAGTACCCAATACCCTACCACATTCATATTGTATACAGCACACCAGATCAAAGTAAAAATCCCAGAGGAAGTCTTCAAAGTTTGAGGCAGTCACTGACTCACAAATAGTGCATGTACCAATATTTTGAAACTTACGTGTTTAGTGACATTCCCCCCACCCCGCTGTTCTATCAAGATTTTGACATCATGGAGCAGTTGCGAATAATTTGTCTTTCTGGGGAGGAGAGATGGGAAGAATTTTTAAATAGAAAAAACAAAGTATAAAAAAGAAAGCTCTGCAAGTAGAGGAGGACATCATTTTTTATAATTGCGGAGAATATTTTTACTATGGAGTTCTCTTTCAAGATGAATCTACTGTACTTTAATGATATGTGTACCTGCCTGTAGGTTCTAATTAGATAGTCTCTGAATTTGCTTTTACCTCCCTCATTCTCATTCTTTGTCATCTGTGCTTTGAAAAATTCCTTTTGTGTTATGTTATTCTGTATAATGCTAGCAGGACTCCAATGTAGAAAAGATGTTTCAACTCAGCTGAGTATTATCTCAATAATGTATTTTAACAAGAAGAACAGCTAAATCTGGTAGGACCAGACTTCCAGGAGAAAGAGATAGCAATACTTAAATTATTTTTGTCAAGCAGAATGGGAAAAGTTTATTTTATCTTACACACACGTGCATACACACACACACACACTTCTGAAGCCTACATTTTAAGCTTTGAGTAGTCACTGGGTTATAGTCCATTTACTTTCCCTGTGTATATTTCAAAATGTGTAATTTAGGATTAAAAACAGACTTACTCCAGAGAACATAATGTAGAATGAAGGAAATTTAAAGGTTTAACAGAAAGATTTTTTTAAGACCCCCTGCATAGCAACCGCTGAAATAAATGAACATTTTGCTTGTGTAAGCACTGCAGTAGGATTTATTCTCTGCATTGGCTTGTCTCCACCATACAAGATGGGGGAGACTTTTAGTGCTGTATGGGAGAGGAAATCTTGGAAAGCAGATAACATGAGGATAAATTAAAGGAGATGTGATCATTGCAGAATGAGATGGAGGTAACTGTTTCTTTTCCTTTTTGTCTTCTCTCAGGTTATTCTATTTTAATCTTCCATTTATGTATTTCAGCAGAGAATCCTGTGGCACCTTATAGACTAACAGACGTTTTGGAGCGTGAGCTTTCGTGGGTGAATACCCACTTCGTCAGACGCATTGTGGTGGTATTCACCCACGAAAGCTCACGCTCCAAAACGTCTGTTAGTCTATAAGGTGCCACAGGATTCTCTGCTGCTTTTACAGATCCAGACTAACACAGCTACCCCTCTGATACTTATGTATTTCAGTTATTTCAGACTTTCAGAATGTGTTCATAACTTTTTATAAAGTCTTATAGGTACTTAGCTCCTGCTACTATAACAGAATTCCTGGTTGGCTATCTCTGGGACTTGAAGCTAAGCCTCTGGATTAATAGCACAAGTGTCAGCTGCTTGAGCTAAGGGGCCAATTCCATTAGCTCAAAGGCAGTAGTAGTAGACTGCAACCTTCCTATGCGAGGTAGCTACTAGAAAGAGACAAAGAGCCATGCTGTGTTAGTATATAATATTCCAGAGCTCCACTCTTGTCAGTTCCTGCTCATGTGTAATATCAACTGGCTCCCTACAGTACTTCCTGCTTTAATGTTTTAACTTAAAATTTTACCACCCCCTTGTTTGCCATATATGAAAGTTTGGTCCAAATTAATCCCAGGTATGAACCCAGATTTTTGATTGAAAGATCTATGAGGCTTTATAGATTTATTTACAATAAACTGCATCAAATCAAATTTGCTTTTCAGTCCCTTGATAACAACTGCAAAGAATTAGGCTTAAGCAGTCATAGAACTATTAAAGAATAAATTATGCTTTATTCAGAGAGAAGCGTAAGTATATCTTTCTGTTGGGCTTAGTCCGCTACACTATCATTTAAATGAATGTCTTATGCCTCCTGAAGAAAATAAAGTTGTAAAGCCCTTAGAAACCCACAAGTTGCTGTAAATAACATAACATCTATCACAGTCTTTCCTCTCAGATAATAGGTAAGTAACCAGAGACATTATGGGATTTTTCAAGACCATTTGTCAGTATGCAGTGCCAGTGGCTTGAAAGATGACTACTGAAAATTGGAAAGTTAATAAACCGTGAATTAGGAATTTCAGTCACATCTGTGGTCCTTGGAAGAGACACTGAGAACAAAATGAAATGAAGATAGAATCCAGACCTCTTGCTTTGGGTCTGCTGATTGCTGATTGCACAGATTCCCGAGGCACTTATCCTACAATGACCAATGCCACTACTAAGAGGGAAAGTCAAATGAAAGTAACATTCTCAGTAGTAGACTTCTTTTCTAATAATTCCAGTCAACCTCTTCTTCAGCAAGGACCTAGAACTTATACTCTAAAACCAGCCTGTCCAAAGCATTTGCAAATAGCCATTCTTCTTACAGACTAATGGCAGTGCCACTTCCTAATTTTGAAATATATGACCAGAACGGCCTTTAAACAAGACTTCTTTCTTCTAGCATCCAACTCAGTGAATAAAAATATTATTCCTTCATTAGGGATCCAAAATCACTAGCTTCTTCACAAAAGAGCAAACTCCTCGTGATATTTTGAAGTGTAAATATAGACCTACATGAAGAAAACTGCTTGCACTAAGCAATAAAACATTTGGGTTATCTTAGTGTTCTGAATATCTATAGTCCACAGTACAAGAAAGAAACAAACCAAGCACACAATCCAAAGAAATGAGCAAGTAACATCATAAATCTTGGGCATACACTTACCCACAGAAAATATTTATAGGCATGTAAAGTTTAGACAGTATAAATTGTCTTCCTGTACTGAAGAGTTGGTTGTTAACATTAAAAATGTCAACATTTGCCAGCAATTACAAACTTCTAATATTTTTATGTACTGTAATTATTACATATTCTAAGATAAGTAAAAGTATAATATATCAGACATCACTGTAGCATGACTATAAGTAAATTATTTTTTAGTTGTGATAGAAATACAGGGCAGATATAGTGTCTACCTTTGCCATATGATTGCTTTTTACCTATTAAAATATGAGGATGAAACAGAAAAAAATGTCTAAGTTTTGAACAGACTCTACTTCTGATGAAGATAATGACGAAGGAGCCTCCTAGCTCATGCACAGCCTTGCTGGGGAAAGCCTTCAGGGTGAAAATCCACATATGTACACTTCTCAGTGTTCTTGATTCATTTATAGAATATAACTTAAGATCACACAACAAACAACTGATTTTTTTTTTTTAGTGTCAGAGTTTTAAAAATATCCTTTCTGTGAAATGTTGATATTTTTTTATTATACCAGACTTTTCTTTTAGCATGATTTTTTGTGTGTGGTTGTGATGGTGTGATGAATGAGATCAAATTAACTCGTTAAGCTAATACCTTATCAGGCTTCCTTCAGATCAGCCAGACTGAACACAATTAAACACAACTGCCAGCCTTATAGCTGGCTCAGTAGTAGCAACTGCATCTAGGAATGTGGACACTGCAGAGAAGTGATAATACCTAAACAGGACACCTAATGGTCTAGCATACTTTTTGTCCTCCTGGCAGTTTGTCTTCTCTCCTGAGCCCATGAACACACATGCTCCTTCATTGTCTAGAGAAAGGTGCACCAGAAAATTTAGCCAGGCTGAGAGGGGAAATTTGAGTTTTGGAAGCTCTTATCCAAGGACTGATCATCTTCATATCTTGTTTTTGCTGGACTGCTCTGCCATTGGCAACTATCTGAATGGCTGAGTTTCCCAGAGGGAGATACAAAATCCCTGAAGTTTATTTCTCTCCAACCTGGTTTTAAACCCTTTTGACCAAGCTTCTTCCTGCCTCTCTTTTGTTGTGTAACTGCAGGCGTCATATCTACCCATTCTCTTGATCTCTTGGTCTGTAGATGGAGGGAAAGCTCCATGTTACTGTGCTTTCCTCATCAGGCTGTCAACAAAATGTCCTTTTATAATAAACCTGGGCCTGAAGACAAAAGTAAATAAGTGACTCTTGCAATGGAAGAGAGAAAAAAGATTGTTGGGTCTAAAAATAAATGAAGGAAAATGTAAAGGAAAAATCAAATGTTCATCAAGTTTCCGTGACATCTGAAGCAGATGAAAATATTTTGTTGCAGCTTTATTGAAACTGTGTTGTAATGATTATTTGGTTTTGTGTAATGATTATTTGGTTGTGTGTACGTGTATGGTTTTGTTCTGTTTTTTAATTCACAGGAAGAGGTTTAAACATGAAGGCAAACCTTTCAGACGTTAGCATGGCTCCACATAAAGCAAAGCTGCCATATTTCTTTTTCTTTTCTGTGCCTCCATTTCAACTTATCACATAATTTAAGGGAAAAGTTTAACCACAGGAACTCCAACTGTAGTATGAAAAAAAAAACTTGATGAATTTTGTTTCCGCAGCATGATATTATCAAAGATTTAAGAAACAAATTTGCCAGCCTCAGCAAGACCTCTCTGGTAACAGCATAAATGTCTGTGTTGGTTTGCTTTTGATTTAAAGGTTTCTTTTTTCATTCATTTGAACCCATTTCTATTTTATACCTCTTTTTAGTTTTTATTTTTCATAGTCTGTATCTAGCAAGCCTTCATTTTTTAAACCTCTTCCATCTTTCAGTGTCTATTTTCTGTACTTTGGATGGAAAGTTTATGGCAGCAAAGCTGTCACTCTGGCTACTTCTGCTGCAGCTGTTCCTGCTCTTAGGTTATACATGTTTTGGCCGTTGTGTTTTTGGGCATGATACTAATTGATGGTGTCATGCCCCATTGACTACGCTTTTCTACCATGCCATCTGATGGACTCGCAGTCATAGGGTTCTATGCAACTTCCATTTTGCAACTTACACTGCTTAGTCATTTTCAATTCTCCAGCAAACTTCAGTTAAGCTTGTGAAAGCTCATATCCACCTGGAATTAGCTGTGCTTCTTTGTTTTCTGTTTACGTTTTCAGTAGTTTAAATAATGGAGAACAAACTTCAGCCATTGCTCAAGCAGCACCATGCAGTACCGTTTGTTGCCACTAGATAATGCAAAATATAAAGGCACAATGTATTCTGTCTAATATCCTTTTGGGATATGTTGTGGGTTGGGGAAACCTATCTTATATTATAAGTCAGCATCTTACTTGAAATATACAACACTGCCTATTATTCTTTTTTAAACAAATTTTCCCAGATGAATGAAACTCCCAATGAAGCTATTCTGTCAGTCAGGGACAATTGTCACCTCAAGATCCGTGTGCTGAGCAGTATCAAGTTATGGTCATGCTGTAGAAGATTATTAAGAGAGTATAAACTGTTGCACAAAAACATAGCACAGAAGTGCAAGTTTGATACATGCAGTACATATATACTGTGAATATGGACCAAATGATTTACAATTGAGAGAACTCCTTCCCGATAAACAAAGGACTAAAAGGATAAAAAGAAAAACACAAAGGGAAATATTGAACATGTTAAATATTTGTTCAGTAGCATTGTGTGTGCGTTGAATAGGTCTATGATGTTGCAATAGAGCCCATATACTAAGAGATAACAAAAAATCTTTGGCGAGCTGATGGTCATTGAAGTCCTCAATTTAAATGATTGGAATTTCTGTTCAGGAAAAAGAAATGGAAAAACAGAAGCTTCTGTACCAGCAAGCAAGACTGCATGATCGGGGTGCTGCAGAGATGGTACTTCAAACAATCAGCGCCAGCAAAGGTAAAGACCTACTGCTTACGTACATATAAAATCTTCTTTGGGATTATTTTTTAAAGATTTGTTGGCTCTAGAACTTGCTCCTTATAATTATTGGTGGCTATACCTTAAATTAGGTTCATTTTCAAATAAATACATCTCTACCCCCATATAACGCTGTCCTCGGGAGCCAAAAAATCTTACCACATTATAGGTGAAACTGTGTTATATCAAACTTGCTTTGATCTGCCAGAGTGCGCAGCTCCCCACCCCCCCGAGCACTGCTTTACCATGTTGTATCCAAATTCGTGTTATATTGGGTCGCGTTATATCGGGATAGAGGGGTACCTCAAATTTAGGTGATCATTAGAAGTTGATCCTGCAAAAGTTTTCTAAAAAAAAATCAGAAGAAATTTTCTTGTGGTATTTTTGCATTCCTGGCCCTGGTTGGAGCCCAGATGATGTAGAGATGATTGAGAGTTCATAGCTGTGCACTGGGAATGTGTAATCACAAAGTGGGGCTCCAGAATTATCAGGATTTGTGTGTCTGTGCACTTAGCACAGGCTCTGATTTTTTTTTCTGAACAAGTTCCCCCATGCCCATTTATAATCTGTTCATCCCCTGCTTCGTCCATATCCTTTCACTGTATATTGCTAAGAAGTATAACTTTTTAGGCTTCTGTTCATCAGGCCTATGGGTGCAGTTTGGGAGGAAGGAGGGGGGTATTGCCCCCCCCCAACTGCAAGTCTCAGGCAGGTGTGGAATTTGCCCTCCCATGCGTGGCCTCATTGGCTGACTGGAGCTGCCTCACCAAATATAGAAGTCAAACTACACCTACGATTAGGCCCCATCTTTCACCAATCATTTTTCCTACCTCTCTGTGCTGTGTCTACTGCACTATTACTTAAACAACTCTCTCCTTCATAAGCAGAACTAACCAATTTCCTCTAGCTACTATATTTAAATTCTTCACTTCACAGTTAGTCCTTGAGGAACTGTCAAAGTTTTGTCTGTGTGGGCATACAGTAAGAACACATTGTTAAACTGACATGCCAATTTTAAATTGTGCATCCAACCTCAGAACCAGCTGCTCAAGGCTGTCATGACTGAAGAGTAATTTATATTCTTTGATGACAATTCTTCATGTCTTTCATCTTTTCTTTCCTTTTTTTATACAGTTTTTATCTATTAATTCTTAGAGGGTATGAGGGCTAGTCTACACCAGATGTGCTACATCTGTGCAGCCGTGCCGCTATCGCATGTCTGGTGAAGATGCTTTATGCTGATGGGAGAGAGGTCTCCCATTGGTATAATTACTTCACCTCAGTAAGAGGTGGTATCTGTGTCAGTGGGAGAGCGTCTCTTGTGACATAGTGCTATCTACACCGGTACCTAGGTTGGTGTAACTTGCATCACTCAGAGAGATGGCTTTTTCACACCCCTGAGCAACTTAAGTTATATCATGAAGCAGTAGTGTAGACCTGCCCTAAATCACACAGTAGATATAGTGAAGGAAAAATGTGTGTGTCTTTTTTTTTTACAAGAGAGATTATTTAAATGATTCTCTCCTGTAAACTGCTATATAAATGACTCCATGCTGTGCACATCCTAAGGCAGGGTAAGTTAGTAGAATAGGTTGGTTTATTTTTTAAATATGAACTAAAATAATAGTTTAATATTTTCAAGGTGAGATGGGTCCCATGGTTGCCGCCACCTTAAAGCTTGGGATTGCCATCTTAAATGGAGGAAATTCTACAGTTCAACAGGTAAAGTGTTTGAGTGTAAACTTCCGTTCTATCCAATCTATTCTATGTAGGTTCTTAATAGACATTTGTCACTGTAGTATCTGAATGCTTTCCAGTAGCACATTAAGTGCTGTGACTAACATTTGTCATGCGTTATGTGTTCTGCCTTCCTCTCCTGAAGGAGAGAAGTGTACAGTGGCATTTCTTGTTTTTTGTTTTGATTGTTTTTTAAATATACATGTTGCTGTGTGTTTATATGAAAGCAGGACATGTCAAAGAAATGGAGCTAACATTTGGAGTGGAAGGCAGTTAGGTTTGTGATGGTCCTTCACTCCTGGGGGAGTTAACGAGTCTCAGACTGGCCCCCTTAGACGGTTTTATCCCACACACAGATGAGCTTTACCTTTATTATACAGGGTTTATATTTATTTATATTTTGCTTCTTTTTGCTTCTGAACTTCATGACTCCTTTACATTTAACTGGCTTGATTCACCACTGTATTATTCCACTTAGCTGGTGTAATCCCAGATGTTCCAATTGATTTAAATGGAGTTACCTGTGCAAAAAACTGGAGCAGTGGTATCTGGTGCCCAAAATAAGTGGTGTGGATGTGGGTCTGGCTGTGGCTGGCCATTAGTTACACTGTCCTTCACCCTCCACTTCCCAAATAAAATCAGCTAACTAAACAATTGAGATCTCTTCCCTCTCCCTCAATATATAAATTCTCCCGCCTATCCTCTCCATGATTTCTCTTCTACCATTCCAACCACTGGTCCCCTGCTCCTCTTGAAAATGAGCAAGCAGCCATTCTCTGTGCTGCCCCTCCCCTTTTGCCACCCCGCTCCCGACTCCTGCTTCCTTTTTCAATCCTACCTTGCCAGGCCAGAGACTCCCCTGCTTTGCCTTTTCTCTTCAGGCACAGGCACCTACCTGCTGCCTCCTTGAAATCCCAGACTGGCAAGTTGCTTACTCCCTCACCTGCAGCTTTTCCCTCTTTGGGCCCCTGGTGCTGTTCGAGGTGAGGAGGAGGTCTGAGCTGGAAGTGCACTTATATTCTATACTCTTTGAGTCTAAAGTTTTTTAGCCCTAAAAGGTATTGAACAGGAAGCCTTTAAGCATGGGTCAGTCTATTACTGCACTATAATTACATCTAGACAAACTGTGTCACAAGAACATTAGGGTTGCAGAATCAAGCACCCAGAAGTTAATTAAATGCCAGAATTAAGGTTGTGTGTGCAAAAAACCTACATTAAAAACATAACCATTTCATCCTAGGGAATCATATTGTCCCCCAGCATGGATCCTCAGCAGGGTTGGGATGTTCAGAACCACAGCACAGTCCTCTACCACTTGAGTGAAGAGAGTAACTTGTAGGATAACAGTTTATCCTCTGTGGACCTGCCACCAGTGGGGTTTGGAGAGACACACTTTGATAATGGAGATGGCACATAGTAACTGTGAGATGATTGAGCATGCGCAGTGCAGATAAAATCCACATGATTTATCTAGCATCCTATAATAAGTTTCTACTTAGCAAATGCTTATAATTTGGTCAAATTTGGTTGAGTTTTTGTATGGATGGCAAAACACCCGTCCCTGATGCCTCTGTGATGCTGCTACCAAATTTCAAGTCCCTGTTTCCAAGAATGAAGATGTAGTAGCTTCTCAAAGAAACAGTGGTAAGATATTTTTAAGTCTACCTCATTCTCTGAGATGCTGAACTGTTCTAGTTTGGAAAAGTTTTAAGCAACCAAAAACCGGGTCTGATAAAGGAAAGTGTTTGGCAACCTTAACAAAGGTAGTGTTTCCTGCACGACCTATAATAAATCTTCTTAACAATAATAGGTCAGCAAAGGATAGTGTGATGAATCTGCTGATGCTCTTCTGGCTCCTCAGTGGAGAGTGGCAGTGTTTCAAGAAGGGTGGGGGACAGTAGTGTAGCAGGGAGATGGTTTGAGCAGATTGTGAGACCTCAAATGATACCTTACAAGAGATACCTTGTACAAAGTTTATTATAATAGGGTTCAGACAGAGGGGTATATTCTGTGACAGTTATTCAATCTGAATTTGTAACACTGCAATATCATTCCATGTAAATTATTTTTTTCATATCAGTAATTCTATTTAAACTGTCATCACCAAAATGACAGAGAATCTTCCAAATACTTTTAAAAAGAAATAACAATTTCTTCTTTCTTTCTTTCCTTCCAGCTTGTTAGAGAAATAGGTTAACTTGTAGTTTGTGTGTGTGCATGTATAGAATGAACTAGCAGAAAGCTAAGTCAAAGATTAGATTTTGCATTTAGTTCTGAATGTGCTGAGGTTAGTGATTGTTGTTGTTTACTATAATTCCTTAAAAAGTGTCCACGTCATGGTGGCAGCCTCCTCTGGAAGGTTTGGTCGGTGACAAAATATCCGCCTGACTTGTAGTTCGAGGGTTTTTGTCAATTGGTCTGTTCCATCTAATTTATAAATGCCATCAAAATTTTTTCACAAGACTGTCTCATTGGCATAGAATAACACATACCCAATGATTTAACATTTATACTATGTGTTTTGTTTGCTGTAGAAAATGCTCGACTACCTCAAGGACAAAAAGGATGTGGGCTTCTTTCAGAGCCTTGCTGGTCTTATGCAGTCATGTAGGTAAGAAAATATTTATTATAATACATCTATTATTTTGTATCTAGATTCTTTTCTACAGGATTTGTAATATCAATATAATGTTGGAAGAATTACCTGGTGAGACAGGAAGGGTAAATATGCCAGGAGTGTGCACATGCCCACGCACACAAAATTGTTTTCCTAGGGTTTTAACAACAGTAATCTTCTATGATGCTACGATAGTGGGACTATGCTTATCTCCAGCTTTCAGGCAGAATGACATAAACCATTGTCCTTGAATATTTGTACCCCACTTTTGATCCCCTATGACTAATTTCCCAGCTACTTACCTTGCAGGCTGCCATGACTTATTCCCTGATTTCAATGTACCCAATTCTGCCTCTCTTACAACAAATAGTACCTTATTTCCTGATTTAGTCCATTGATGTTTACAGGCTGTGAAAACATTTGGAAATGTCTGCTCACCATTTCCCACTCACGTTTACAGTCTAGGGATATTGGATTTTTGGATGTTTTGTGCAAAGAGTGCACTGCATCTGTGCCCTGTGAGGTGAATTGGATTTGATTTGATTTGGGGGTGAAATTTAAAGTGGTGGTTCTGACATATAAATGATTTATGATTTGAGTCTTGTCTACTTTAGCCACAACCTCTCTCCTCACATGATGATATGACATTTGTAGTCGACTGATGTGTCCAAGATAACAGCCTGCAGAGTTAGTAGTAAGGCATTGTCAGTGAGGGGGCCTTGGCTCTGGAACTTATCTACTCCCATTCTCCAACAGAGCCCAGATTTGAATACCTTCAAGGAACTCTGCAAGGGTCGTTTCCTCAAGAATTCCAGGGAGGCTTCTGTGTGGGGATAGAGTTAGTAGAATTTTGGAAGGCGGAGAAGGGAATTAAGTCATTTGTTATGGAGTGGACTGGAGGACAGTCTGTGGTCTTTTTGCAGGTTCATGTTCCTGATTGTGTTTGTAATAGTATAAAGACACTTACATAAAAAGTTAAAATTGAGCCCAGTTCACTGTTACAGTATGACTGCTATGTTCCAGGCTGGTGAAAAACATCCCTAATCCTGATTTATCTGGCTGCTGGAAGATTCCCTTTTGCACCATCTGCTGCATGGCAGATGTCCTAGGACTTGGACTACCTACTATATTATTTTTTCTTCCTGAACAAAAATAGCTGTTTAAGTATTTTTTCATTAAAAGTAGAATATTTTGGGATGATAACAATGGTTATGAAGTTTTTGAAAAATATAAAGCTCAATTTGACAAAGAAAAAAATAAAATATGAAGTTTTCGTCAGAAAGTTACAACCCATCTGGGATTGCAGATCACCACCTTTGTTATGTTATCCAAAGAACAAAATAATTGTTACAATGAAAATCCCTGCACTGAGGTAGATGAGCCATAGACTTATGATAAATAGAGCCATATAATTTCTTCTCTGTGTGGCTCAGAGGAGAGCAGGTTATGAAGTAGGGCACAGTGAACTAAACCCAGGGAAGGCAGGCGATGGAGCCATTCTGACATGAACTCTCTCTTCCCCAAACCTACAGAATTCCACGGCACTTTCTGCACCCTGAGGGCAATGGTGGAGCTAGTGAAAAGCTTCTCTATCTTGAATGTTTCCTTCAGGTCTCTACGGATTGATGAGTTGAAATCCACATGATAGTAAATACTTCCTAAACCACCATAACTTACAATTGACTTTGTCTATTTTGCAGAAGATGGTGGGGTGGAGGTGCTAGTGGTAGCACATATCCCTCAGGAGTTTGCTGCTTGGGATTAAGCAGCCTAAAGAATAGAGATTGTCAGCAAAACAGGCATCTATCTCCAACTCATTGAAAAATATTTAATTCAAAGTTATTTGAAAATTTCCATTCAAAAGGGTTAGGCAAAATGAAATAATATTTTTTTCTTTCTATTCATATTGACACCTCCCCCCCACACACACAACAGAAACAAAATGCAAATTTAAGTTTAACTTCCCATCAATAATAATCAAAATTCTATAGAAAATGACGTTTTTGCCACCAAAAAAAAACAACCCCATTTTTGATGGAAAAATATGTCAGTAAAAAAATATATACCTAATCATCTCTACCACAACAATGTAGAGATGTTGGCACTGGATTTCCCAGTGCATCAGAGTACATCTGCATGGTACTACAGACCTTTAAACATCTTAATAAACCAAAATAAGTTGAAAATGTAAAAATACATTGGTTGATATGAAGGGAATAGTCCTATATGGCTGGGGGGGGGAGGATAAAAACTGCTGCAGAAGGGTCAGTGTGGTTACTGACTCATTCCCTAGGAATGCAGGGTTTGAAGGGGGAAGATCTACACCTGAAGCCAGAGGTGAAAGAACTTAAAGGACTTACTGGTTCGCTGGAGTTCTGAGCAGGGAGTGGGGCCTCAACCAGAAGGGGTTGGTGTTTAGATTGAGATTTAAAGGATTCCCGGGGTCCGTCTGCAGTAGTGACAGCTGGGAGCCCCGGACCCTTTATATCACTGCTGGAGCTACCAGATGCAGAGGTGGCTGGGAGCCCTGGGACTTGGGGGCCATTCAAAGGGCCCGGGGCTCCGACTGCTGCTACTACAGTGGATCCCAAGGCCCTTTAAATCTCCGCCTGAGCCCTGCTGCCAGAGTTCCAGGATAGTGGCAGCAGCTGGGGGCTCGGGCAGTGATTTAAAGGGCCTGGGGCTCCCAGCTGCTGCTACTGCAGTGGAGCCCCAGGCCCTTTAAATTGCCGAAGGAACCTCGGGGGTCCCGGCTGCCACCGCAACTCCGGGGCTCCAGCAGCAGGGCTCTGGCGGCAATTTAAAGGGCCAAGGGCTCCAGCCACTGCTGGGAACCCCAGGCTCTATAAACAGGGGCAGCTCCAGGCCCCAGCACACCAAGTGCGTGCTTGGGGTGTATCATAGCTTTCCTACTCAGATTTGTACCTTAGCATTCATAACCTGAGAAGCTAGCATGAACCCCTCTAAGCTTAATTATCAGCTTAGATCTGATCTCGCTGCCACCAGCCAAAAATTCCAGGGTTTTGGCTCCCTCTGGTCTCCCCAAAACCTTCCCTGGGGGACCCCAAGACTCAGAGGCTCTGAGTCTCACAACAAAGGGAAATAAACCATTCCCCCCACCTCTCTCCCACCCAGAATTTCCTCTCTGGGCTAACCTGAGAGTTACTGATGCAACCTCTTTACATCACAATACCAAGAAGCATGTCTCCTCTCTTCCACAAAGAGACAAACCCAAAGACAAGGAAACAGAAAAGATTCTATCTCTCTTCCCCCTTAGCTTCTTCCCGCCCTGGGACACTAGGAGAGTTAAACACAGAGAGCAGTTTCCCCCTCCCCCCTGTCTTTCCTTTCTCCCACCAATTTCCTGGTGGGTCAACTAGAAAAAAAAAATCAACAGGTCTTAAAAAGCAAAACTTTTAATAAAAAAAAAGAAGAAAGAATAGAATAACAGTTCTCTGTAATCTAGATGGTAAGATACAGGGTTTTCAACTTATAGAAAATGAATAAACAATAGAAAAGGGATAAACAGCCTTATCCAAAAACAATACAATTTAAAGTACTTATAGCCAAATACACATAAAGACTCCACCAGCCAGATACACAGATGCAAATACAGCAAAACAATTTAAAAGACTATACTTTTGCTAACTTTGTACTTACAACTGGGAAACAGAAGATTAGAAGGACTGGAAATAGACCCTCTCATAGCTGAGAGAGCCCAGAACAGACAAAGACCCAAGACCAAGAAAAACCCACAAATTCCCTCCCTTAAGCTGAAAAATCCAGTTTCCTGATTGGTCCTCTTGTCAGGTGTTTGGTTCCCTTTGTTAACCCTTTACAAGTAAAAGAAACATTAACCCTTAGCTATCTGTTTATGACAGGGTGGCAAGCCACAGGGGGCGCTCTGCCGGCACCGTGAAGGCGGCAGGCAGGCTGCCCTCGGCGGCTTGCCTGTGGAGGGTCTGCTGGTCCCGCAGCTTCGGTGGACCTCCCGCAGGTGTGCTTGGGGCGGCAAAATCTCTAGAGCCGCCCCTGCCTATAAATTGCCACTTGGAGAAGCTGGTCCAGTATGCCATACTGGGGCTTACCGGCTTACTTTCACCTCTTCCTGAACCCTCCCTTTTACATGGAGCAGGCTGAAGCAGGAGGACACACAGCACTTCAGCATGTCTCAGCCGCATGGCTTCAGCTGGAAGCAGAACAGTAAAAAAGGGGGAATCTCCCCAGGTAATTACGGCATAAACATGGGGTTACCTGCACTGTACACTTATCTGCCAGGTAGTCCCAGACATCCAATAATAAAGTTGCAGCCTGATTAAACCCGTGTAAAATGTCTCCTGTCCTCCTTTCGGTATGGCCACACAGTGACCTGGGTTTGGGTTTACACAGCTATGTAATTTCCCAGTAGATAATGGGGGAATATGTGTACACCCAAATAATAATGTATTATTTTTATGATATGTGAGATATATAGATAATATACATGTATTTTCTTTTTCAATAAATCATAATGAGCTACATTCTGCTATCATGTACATAGTAAATCCAGTGTAATTGAATTGACTTAATGGAGTTTCTCCAAATGTGCAACCGTGTAACTTAGAGCTGAATTTGGCTCATTGTTTTAAAAAAATGGTGTACCTGGCTTTAGTGACATTACATTTCAGTTATCTCCCAAACACTATTTTCCATCTTCCAGCTAAGATGATAATTATATTTCTAAGTTTAATTCCATCATTTTGAAAATCAACAAGATAAAATATTGGATTTATCAAAGACTCTAAATGCTATATTGCTTTTCTCATTGCAGCGTTCTTGACCTAAATGCATTTGAACGCCAAAACAAAGCAGAGGGCCTTGGCATGGTGACAGAAGAAGGATCAGGTATTATCATCTTATGAAAATAATCTTTTCCTTTTTACTGTTCTTCATCAAAACTGTATAGTTAAGGACCCTTGTAAATCTGCACCAAGATGTTTCAGAGTGAAGCTAAGATGATATTTCGTCAGATAGTTTATAATTTAACTGGCCTACTTTGGATTGTACTAGACAATAAAAGATCACTAGAGCACGTTTGAGAGTGAGGGAATGTCTCAGAGGAATGCAGTGTATCATTTTGAAGTAGCAAAGAAAATATTATGAGTAAATTTGAAAAGAGATTCCAATCACAAACAGCAGTGTTTATGTCAAAGAACTTAGAAATTCGTAACCAGTTTCAGCATAAAATAAAATGAAGGGCTCCCAACTGATTTGTTAAATTGTCTTTGGTTGAATGAAAAATAGACAATTTAGTAAGCAATAAATTAAATATCAGAGGTCACAGGAACAGAAGCTGCTGTTTGGAAGACATTTGTTGTGAAAGTTTCTATTTTACAAGTATTTCTGTGTAATTTGTCTTTTGGGGAAATATTCTGATATTTTATGTTTACTTATGATTTTGAAACAATTTGGGTTTTCTACCTTCTATGTTGTCAGTTCATTGTTAGTTTCTTTCTTTTGTCTCATAATGTGTTCTGTCATACTATTAGTGTGGTTGTCTGGAACCATTAGGTTTAGTTTTTTATGTGATTAATAGAGCTACCAAAGCACATTTTCTCTATTGCCAATTACATTCTTCATTCATAATATTTTTGTATGTTTAAATCCTACAACTAACTAATCCTTTTACATGTTTTTATTCTTAAAAACAAGGGAAAAAAGCTTGACTGCATATTCATTATTGTATTTTGGAGTTCATAATTCATACTTGCTTCACTGCATATGTCATTGGCTACTGTGCCTGTAGCTGTTTTACATGACATATTTCTTGATTGTTCAGGTGCTTGCATCACATTGTTTAATTTTACTGAATGCCTTTAAGACAGATCACAAGTACTTTTCTAAAATTATTCTCTTTCATCAGAAGTGCTCCCATAGCTTAATAAATTGTAGGTCATATCCTTCTTGCCTGACTCATTTGAGTAATCTCATTAAAGTCAATTTACATGAGTCAACTTTGGCCCCATTACTCTGGATTGTGCATTCACCAAGTGCTGTCTGTCTTATTAGGCGTAGGCTGGCTTGACCATCGCTTTCATGTTTCTCTGCAAATTATTCTCCAGAATGTTTGGACATTCTGGGCATAAGTTCCATTAATGTATATTTTTTAAATTATTATTAAGAATTTTGGTTTTTGAAATGGGCTGTTTGATACAGATCATTTTTCTTTTAATCGTCTACCAAAGTTATTAGAAATTACAAATTTTGCAAGCAACTCTAAGTGACTCTTTGACAACCACATAAGTGACTCTTCTCATATCAGAGTATTTTCATGCTTCCTCATCTTAGAATTTTTTGGTTTGTTTGTATTTGATCTTTCTCTTTAGTGCAGAACTAATTTGCCAAAACCAATACTGTGTATGTTTTGTTGCTGCTAAAAACAAATTCTCAACTTTTTTTTTTACTTTTTTCCTGTTTTCTTTTCTTTGAACTAAATGTCCTGTCCTCCCTTCCTCAGTCATCACTCATGAACGTGGTAATTATTAAAAACAAGCTGCTTTTTATTTATTTTTTCCTGTTGTTAGCCTTGTGTCAGCACTGTACAGCTCCTGAATACCATGAGGGTTTTTTGTTCCTATGAGGCTTTTAAACAAGTGGATTATTTTCTATTATCATAATTGTGTACTCCAAACTCTTCGGTTTTTATGCCAACTTTCCCCACTTCTTTGTTCTTCCTCCCTTTCTCAGGATTTGCACAGTAACTGGCACACTAGATGTAAGAGCAGCAAGCTTTTTTTTCATTTATTTAATTTTTTTTGTTTGGTTGTGGTCTTTTTAGTGGACCCAGTATTTGCAATGGTTGGATGTTTTTAAAATATATATATATATATATATATATATATATATATATATATCTGTATATATATATCTGTGTGTATATATATATATATATATATCTGTATATACAAACCTTTGCGCTGTAGTCCTCCTGTAGTATTTTTGTTGTGCATTTAATGTGGCTTTATCGCTGCATTGATTTTGTGCAATCACAGGAAATCAGTGGTGGATCCAGAGAGGGCTGGAGGTTGGGACAGAAAGGAGATGTTGGCTGCCACTGGCAGGTTTACACTATGTAGTCAGAATTCATTTTCTACTACAGTACTTCCCAAAGTAGCTGGTAGTTTATACTTAATAATAATAATAATAATAATATTAATAAAAACACCTCTGCTGTTTCTTTTCAGGGTTACAGCAGGATGTTACTAGTTATTCCTGATATTTTGGCACTTTGAGAGCTTTTCCATACAACAGAGAAAATATGTATCCCTTAGAGGCAAAGGATAACAATAATTAATCTGTCACTGAGCACACTCATTGTAATTCACTGAATATGAGTTATAGGCAGCCCAATGCCATTGGTATTTATGCCTGATAGCATTATGAAAGCCCAGCTATTGTGTCTGGAGGAGAAATTATAGAACCTGCTGTGAATGACTGCTAGATATTCTAGATTTTATGAAATAGCTGAGCTCACATAACTGCTAGCAATCCTACAAATACCTATCTAAAAAGTCATTCCAAGAGAGCACCAAAGTTTAGATTGGGTGACCCAGGGAGAATATATTTTTTCCATTCCATTTTACAGGACAGATACTTACTCCAAGATTCAGGAACATGTGGTTGATTGTTAGGGGAATGGAGTGAGGTCCAGAGTAGACAATATAATCTGTTCCTTGCTACTTCTACATTTGATGCAGAAATTTATCAATGAGTTGTTAACTTGTTATTACTGACTATGAGTCTGAGTCAGTTTTTACTCGTCAGTTGTAAAATCTCCTGTTGACTTCAATGGATGTAGGCTTTGACCTCTTAGTAGTGGTGGTGTTCTATGAAACTTGATTTCTTTTCCCATCTCCACATTGGCATTAGCAGAAAACTGTGCAGTGAGTCAAGATGGATGTAAGATCTATTGCCCTTTTCCAACTTTCTCTTTGTGCTATCCCCATCTAAGCTCCTTGTCCTGATTCCCCTTTCACTAGTACCACCTTCCTGTACAAAATCCTGGAACACCCACTGGTAAAAACACTGATGGTTCTTCAGCAAATGTGTTTCTTACTTGTTTTTGTGATGTACTTAATGTTGTACCTTTCTGTATGTACATTTGTTTTGATTGTCATGTTTCTTTTACCAAAAAAAGGTTCAAAATCAAAGTTGCGCAAATGTTCATTATCTCATCTGATGGTTTTCCATTTTTCATAACTCTCTCTGTCTATGCTGTCTCACCATGATCATGATAACCTTGAAAGTGATTTTTTCTCTCCTCCCAAAGCCCTTTCTTTAGTTGACAGATAATGGACTACATTTGTTTAATCTACACTTGTATTATCTCGCTAGTGTTGGGCACTCTTCTAGTACAGGATTTTTTTTCTTTTAACAAGACTTCAGAAAGAAACTTGAATATGTCCTTGGGTCAGACTGATTTTTCCTAAATTAGTTGGTGAGGCAACTTCTTTAAAAATTACCGGTACTTACCATTTGAAACACATACCCTCCTATATGACTGGTGTGGTTTGCATAAAATCATTATTGTTGTTTGTAATGTATGGTTAAATAGATCAACCTTACTATGCAGCAAGGAAAAGAGAGTTTGGGTCAGGCTACTGGAGTTCTGCTTTAGCCAAATACATTATCCCTGAAATACTAATCACTTTAAAATCTGTTGATATTATTAACAATAATGCTCTTGACACCTTTTATTTTAAAAATTTAAACTGCTTTAGAAATAATTAAGCCTCACAAACTCTGTAAGATAGATAATCATAATTATACTCATTTTATAGATGGATAAATAAAACAGTGAAATTAAGTGATTTCCCCAAGATGACATAGCAATTCATTTAACCAAGTTGGGAAAAGAACCCAGAAATTCTGACTTCCACTTTCTTCCTTTAACCATCAGACTGTGCAGCTATCCTGTTAAGAGTTTCAATAGAAGATTGATTAGCAGTCTCCTTAAAAAACATAGGATTACTACAATTATCTGAGATTGATTTCATTTTAATTGGAGTTAATATTCATATTCTTCATTTAATACAATCTCTACAATCTACTAAATACTAGTATGTTTGAAAAAAATACTAAGATTCAGAAGAACTTCTTTACTAACTTGAAAATAGATTTTATACCCATTTTTCATTTCATTAAACCTTTTGTGAATCTTGCCCTTTATTAGAGGAATATTATAATTGCATTTGACTGATCTCACTTGAGAGACAGTTTAGGAATAGTGCTATGGAATTTTAAATTACAAAGAATAACAGTACTTTATTTCTGATGCCTGACAGAATTTGCCATGTGCTGCAATGTCACCTTTGGTTCAAGATCAGTTGATTTTTCTCTTCAGAAGATTCACGAATTTCCACAACAGCATTTATACAGAAAGGACACTTAAACAGTAGTTGAGGGCTTCACAGGCAAAACTCTACTTGAACTCAGAGTGTTAGCATTCTGTTATAGACTTGTAATTGAAGCTCACAATATACAGTTGTTTTCTCAGCAGTATTGAATAATCCAATCATTTTTAAGCTATAAAATGGAATGAGGTTTGTTGTTAAAATTGTTAACTTTTAGAATGGTGTTCTTTAAGAACATAAGAATGACTATATTGATTCAGACCAATTGTCTATCTAGCCCAATATCCTGTCTTCTGACAGTGGCCAATGCCAGGTTCTCCAGAGGGAATGAACAGAACGGGTAGTCATCAAGTGATCCATCCCCAGCTTCTGGGAAACAAAGGCTCGGGACTCTTCAGAGCATGGTTTTGCATCACTGCCCATCCTGGCTAATAGTCATTGATAGACCTATCCTCCAGGAACTTATCTAGTGCTTTTTAAAATCTTGTTATAGTCTTGACCTTGACAGCATCCTCAGGCAAAGAGTTCCATGGGTTGAAAGCATTGTGTGAAGAAATGCATCCTTTTGTTTGTTTTAAACCTGCTGCTTACTAATTTCATTTGATGACCCCTAGTTCTTGAGTTATGAGAAGTAAATAACATTTACTTCACTCCTTACTTGCTTTCTCCACACCAGTCATGATTTTATCGACCTCTATCATATTTCCCCTTTAGCTGTTTCTTTTCCAAGCTGAAGAGTCCCAGCCTTATTAATCTGTCCTTATATGGAAGCTGTTCCATACCCCTAATATTTTTGTTGCCCTTTTCTGAACCTTTTACAATTCTAGTATATCATTTTTGAGATGAGGTGACCACATCTGCACACAGTATTCAAGATGTGGGCATATCATGGATTCATAGAGAGGCAATATGATATTTTCTGTGTTAACTCTCTCTTTCCTAATGATTCACAACACTGTTAGCTTTTTTTGACTGCCACTGCACCTTGAGTGGATATTTTCAGAGAACTATCCACACTGACTCCAAGATCTCTTTCTTAAGTGGTAACAGCCAATTTAGACCCTGTCATTTTTTATGTATAGCTGGGATTAT
The DNA here is from genome assembly GCF_003597395.2 of Chelonoidis abingdonii. Lineage (NCBI taxonomy): Eukaryota > Metazoa > Chordata > Testudines > Testudinidae > Chelonoidis > Chelonoidis abingdonii. Next base: position 141,769,275 of record NC_133771.1, read on the forward strand.
ATTTTCCAATGTGCATTACTTTGTAGTTATCAAAACTGAATTTCAGTTGCCATTTTGTTGCCAGTTACCTAGTTTTGTGAGGTCCCTTTGTAACTCTTTACAGTCTGTTTTGTACTTAGCTACCTTGAATAGTTTGGTATCATATGAAAATCTTGCCACCAGACTGTTTATCCCTTTTTCCAGATCATTTATGAATATGTTGAACAGTACTTGTCCCAGTACAAACCCCTGAGGGACACCCTAGTTACCTTTTTTCATTCTGAAAACCGACCATTTATTCCACCTTTTGTTTCCTATCTTTTAACAAGTCACTGATCCATGAGAGGACCTTCCCTCTTATCCCATGACAGCTTACTTTGCTTAAGAGGCTTTATCTGGCTTCAGGTCTTGAATGGTCTGTTTCCTATGAGATTTATTGGAACTGAGGAGCAATAAAGAGACAATGACAGACTTGTGGCACTGGTAACTCAGCGGAACAAATTCTGGATCTTTTAATGGAAATATATTAATTGGTGTTACTATGGCAGATCCTTGCTGTTTGACAGTTGTACATTCATCAAAATTGGGCCCTGCCTTTTAGAATGGTCAATATTTTTTAATATATAATGTCCCACAAATCTGTTTAAATATTAATAGCAGTGGGGATTTCAAAATGGAGACTAGGAAAGAATTAATGAACCAAGATTCAAACACTTTCAAGGCGATATGTGTGCTTGTTACATTCAGTCTTATTTTTATTTTACTGCAGACGTCGCTTCTGTTTGAATACATCACAGAATCAGACTCGCAACTGCACACACTGTAGGCATAAAGCCATTCATGTGTGTAACCATACCATTTACGTGCAACATGGGCAATGGCAGCATTTTAACCAAATAGTTACATGTTTAATCAACTGTACTATAGTATATACATCACATCAATTGAAGCTAACCTAAGCAGTGACTCGCTTCCCTAAGTCATGCTATATGCAGTATGTATGTTTGTAAGTACACTATATGTATAAATGTTTGTGTGTGGAGGCATGAATTTGTGTACGTGACACCAAAAGTGGCTTGCTTAGATTTTAAGCAAAGAAATGGATCTGAATTCCAGATGTGTAACTTGTAGTCTGCAAAGAGAGACCTCTCTGTAGTCATTAAATAGTGTTTATATCCTGAAAAAATGCTAATGTTACCAGCATTTGTTTCTGAGTCAGATTATGGTCTATTTTTTTTAATGCCAAGGATTTGTCATTATAAAAGAGATTCAGATATTTTATTGGTCAGAAGAATCTGATCTCTGTAATCAGTACAGGCATACTGCTCAAAACTGCTTGTGATGAACATTGAAACATATAAATCATTTGTTTTTAAAAAGTAATCTATGGGTCTGACCCACTTGCCTTTGTTCCTTGTGATAGGAGGCATACAACATTACCTTTCTGACTTGCTATACTTTTGAGTATGATTTGTACTCATTTTACACAGATATAAATACATTTTTCCATGAGGTACTATGAATGATCAGATCGAACGTACTAGGAGGGAGGATAAAACTGAAATAACAAAACCTCAAAAGACAGTCTTTCATTATTTCAATGAAAACACACTTGCAGTAATTCAGCAGTTATGAAACCATCTCTACAGAGACACTGAATGAAAGAACCAAATGCTTTGCAGCGTGCAAACTGCAATTTCTTTTACAGCAAACTGATTCTTATAGTGAAGTTGATGTGTCAGGAAATGATTTCATTATAAAGGAATATTGCCATCATTTAATTCAAGGTTTTCCTGTCCCTCCCCACCTTCCCTGAATGTCTCCAAAAGCCGAGAAGGGGAAAAGAAAGAAAAGCAAAAGTAGAGAGGTCTTGAGAGGGAGGTGAAATGGTAGGAGAGGAAATAAAAATAAATATTTTCAGCCACTTTAAAGGACATTATCAAATGATTTACATTTTTAAAGGTCTTCTCAACCATTCCTCTTACTTTGGACTTTCCCTCTCACCATAGTCAGAGTAATGCTGAAGTTTTTAATAGCACCAAATTTTTATCTAGTTTTATTTTTATGTATATTTTTAATATATATATTTTTTAATATTCACTACACACAGAACCACTTAAAAGCCAGGCACAGGACACTCAGTATTGCCAGGTTATAAGCACTGTGGTCTCGACCCAGCAAAGTTCTTAGGCCTTGATTCAGCTAAGCATATGCTTTTAAGTGCTTTGCTGAAATACGGACTTAAGTACATGCTCTGTTTAAGCACATGAGTATTCCATTAAAATTCATGGCTGGAGTGCTCAGAACCTTGTGTTATCAAGTTCAATATGAATATTAATTGTTTCTGAGAAACTTTGTGTGTGAGAATGAAAGTGAGAAAACAGTGCAGATTGAGTGCTGTTCAGAGCTCCTGCCAAGCTTTGTACAGTAGTTTGTTTAAAAAAGCAACCATTTTTTCTTGTGACTATACTACTTTAACACTCTCACCTCACCTAGGCCCTAATTTAAGAAAGCATGCTGCAGTGTTCTTGTGCTTAAATATTTAAATATTTTCCTCAGTTGAGGTCCTAATTTTGCTGCATCTACTGAATTTATTTTTCCTGTCACTTTTTATGCTCCTCCCACCCACCCCCTTTTCCAAGTGAAAGTGGTCAGCTAGCCGCATGGCAGAGTCAACTTTTCTTTAGAAGAAAAGAAAATATTCACCTGACAAACATTTTTTTTAAAATAGGAAGTGGGAGGGGCCTAAATAAAATACATGTGAAATATTTGTTTTGTGAAAAAACGTTATATTGAAAATCAATTTTACCGGAATATTGAAATCTAAATTAATTCAGTTGTTTTATAACATTCCCATAATAGTCTTGATTTGTGTTCTTTGTTCATGCCAAACTGCCACTGAAGTCAGTGAGAGATTTGGATACTCAAGGAATGTGTAGTTAGGCCTTTTGTAGGCTTGATCCTGCAAACATTTACGTATGTTTAATTTTCCTTACATGTGTTATCCCCTTGAAGTCATCAAAGTCTCATTTACGTGCTTATGTTTTTGCAGGTTCAGGTTCCATAAAGGTAATTGAGATTCTGCAAGGTTCTTAGCATTCTGGCCCTTATCCAGCAAAGCACTTAAGCACATACTTAATATTAAAACATGAGGAATCCAATTGAGTTATAAAAATAAAATGCTCGATATTGCAAGATGCTGAACATTCCAAGTCCAACAAAGTGTTTAAGCATCTTGCAGAATTGAACCCACGTTGATTAATATACTACTTGTGTGTACAGGATCCTCTTTTAGTCTTTTTGTGTTTCGTTATTTAATTAGTTGTAAGGATTTTCCATCTTGTACAGTTGAAAAGCTATGTATCTGGTATAAATGTCCGACCCAGAAACAAATTATGTTAAAGATCATCTGTAGTACTTGATTCATTGTCAGGGAGAAGGCTATGCAATTTTTTTTTCTTTTTGCCATTTCAGTGATAATGCAGCAAGAACTAGGGGGTGGAAAAAACATTTTAAGTCTCCCTATGTTTGCCACATTTTTATGTATACCTGGTGATACTTGGTTTGGTCACCAAATATTGTGTCTTGCTGGCCAACAGGGAAAAGAGTGAAATGATTTTATATACTTCTTTTAATGTTCACATTAGTTTTCAAAATGGTTTTGCTTCCTAACCCTACCATTATACTGAAGCCTCTCACTTTGAAAGTCACAGACTGCGGACTGGTAAGTCCATTGGCTATTTGTAATTGTAATCATTCATAATTTTTATGTACAGCAAGCATCCAACCATATTCCTGTTTATACATCATATATATGCATATATATTGTCTCTCTAATTCAAGTACTTCCAGTCAGTGAGACGTTTTTATATTTTTGTTTAACTCTCATTATTTCTTTTATTCACCAACTGAAAAGGATAATGTTCTTAATATCATATTGAAGTTCAGGTACCAGTCCAAAATGCCTCCTATTTTTAAGAAAACTCTCAGAATTAATATACTGTACTTTTTCAATTTACTTGCATTTTTGTCTTTTAGTTTCATGCCATCATCAAGTAACAAATGATACCACATTAAAATTCTCTGTATTTGAAAAAAAAAAATTGTTTCCATTTTTGCCAAGATGCCATTTGTCCCCAAGCTATTTGTATAAAGCCCTAATAATGAAATCATTTGCCTTTAATACCCCAGTGTAGTTTTGCTTGCTCTTATGTCTTCCCTCTGTGCCAATTTTATCAAGCTTCCAGTTCAACTTTGTTAATCTCTGATCTTTCCTGGAGCCACTAATGCTTCCCCTTTTTCTCATTTAAACTTCCAGATTAACTCTCTGTACTGATACAACTGTAGAGGTGCATTAATTGAATGGAGACCATGTTAGTGTACCAGATTTTCTTGAGCAATTTTGGAGATCTTTTAAAGCTCTAAACACCTGGATAACTGCTATCTACAGAAAAACTAGGCCATAGTGCCTAGTTCTGCAAAAGCCCTTAAGGACACATTGAAGTCCAGCCCTATTCAGAAAAAAACACTTAAGCACGTTCTTGGTGCTTTGATTAACCAGAACTAAGGGAATTAGGTGCCTAGTATCCACTGGCTTTCAATGAGAATTAGTTGCCTAGCTCTTTTAGACTCCTTCGAAAATCCCAGGTTAAGTGTTTTCTGAGAACATAAATGTCTAAAAAGTTGTTGGCTTATTTTGCTTTAAAATATATATATTTTAAAAGGTCTCTTTTCTACAATACTTGATTAATTTTTCAGGCTTTTCAATATTTATCAGACATTGGAACAAAGTAAATCCAGTATTAACCTTTGTACATGATGCAGACTTCGTGCCAACAAAAACAAAAGAAGAGTATAAATGACTGAGTTCTTCTAAAATGTTGCCAAGCCCATGCTGCCACATTTTATAGAGAGAAATTTGTGTCTTGAAATGTTAGTGATCTTTTCTTATGGAAGAGAAATAGCACCCACCTGCCAGCCACATGCCATGCTTCAGATAGAATAGTGGCTATAAAATTGCATTTTGTATGTTTGTTAATGGTGACTATAGATTAAATATGGAGATTTGGTAAGGGGGAGTGGAGAGCTAGTTGACAGTCTGTGATAATTTGTACCTCCATCTGGCTTTCCACAGGAGAAAAGGTAATGCAGGATGACGAATTCACCTGTGACCTCTTCCGCTTCCTCCAGTTGCTTTGTGAAGGACACAGTTCAGGTTTGTGGGCAGGCTGCGAGTCAGCTGAGCCAAGGTGATGGTAACCAGGGATAAAAGCTCATGAGTGCTGAAGGCTTGGCAAGTTTTAAGGAAATATTATGAAAGATTCCTGAGTAACTGAACTGTACATGAAAGAAAAATATTTATGTGAAGTTAAAATGTCAAGTTTCCTTGTTCATTTAAACATTGGGAGAAAAAAAAGTCTCACAAAATGATAACTCCTGGAGCAGGAACTATGTGAAAGGTAAATTAAATAGAAAATGAATTGTACTCTAGTTTTAGCTCCTGATCACTAAATGAGAGGAAAATCTCAAAGGAGGGCTTTGCCGTGAACATATTATACTTTGGCGTGCACAGTATTTTTAGAGTTCTGGTTATCACTGAAGGAGGTTAAGGGGCTTAAATGTCATTCCAGGAGCATGTGGGAGATCTTCATTGAAGAAGGAATGATAATTTTACATATATAAAAGCAAGAAATACTAGCAATTTCTTTTAAAGTATTTTTAATATTAGTTCACTTACTCATATACTTTGTGGCTTTATAAAAAAGGTTCTTCGAGTGATTGTTCATATCCATTCCAGTTAGGTGTGCACGAGCCGCATGCACATTTGTCGGAAAACTTTTTACCCTAGCAACACTCGGCGGGTCGGCTGGGTGCCCCCTGGAGTGGCGCCGCTATGGCATCAGATATATACCCCAGCCGACCCGGCCACCCTTCAGTTCCTTCTTACCGCCCTTGTCGGTCATTGGAACAGTGGAGTGCGGCTTAGCTGACCTCCACCTTCCCTAGCTACTCATAGTTTTTCCTCGTTGTTGTCGTATAAATAATTGTTGTTCTTGTAGATATATATAGATAGATAGATTTAGTTGTAAGTTCTTAAATTAATAATATAGTTAGTTGTTACTAGTTAGCCGGGTTCGGGGAGTAGCCCCTTCCTCGCACCCGGTGCCGGAGCTCATGCCCGGCTGACCGGGGTTCAAACCGTGCTCGGCTTGTCACAGGCCGATGCCAACAGGAGACCCACATGACTCCTGTTCGAAGTGCCTCGGGGAATCGCATTTAACTGCTAAGTGCTCGATTTGCAAGGCTTTCAAGCCGCGAACTAAAAAGGAGCGGGACATCAGACTAAAACAGTCCCTCATGGAAGCAGCCTTGACACCACCTTCGGCACCGAGCACCGGTGAGTCGGTGAGCAGAGACACTCCCACGGCACCTGATCGCACCGGTACACCTAAAGACTCCCGGCACCAGCCGCCACCGGCACCAAAGTCGACTCCACGTCGCTCCCTCTCCTCGAGGCCAAAAAAGGCTAAGACTCCTGCTGCTTTGGCAACGCCACGCCACAGCCAGAGAGTGCACCCAGATTGGACCGCCCGGTGCCGATACCCGCCGCGGCACCGACAAAATCGGTATAGTTGATTCTGGTCCCGCGAGGGCCATTGAGTCTGGCACCTGATAGCTCCCCGGCGCATACCGTGGTAGAGCTCACCATGCCATCCACGCCAAAGGCGTTTTCGGCGGCGAGAGACTTGATCGCCCTCATGGATACGGCACTCCCCCTACCCCTGGCACCGCAGGTGCAGGTAATCCAATCTATGGGCAAGCCGAACCTGACCAGACCACCGTCTGTCGGCTCAGCGGACCGGCACCGCTCAAGATCGCGGTCCCGCAGGCACTCGCGGTTGAGACGACGCTCCCACTCTCAACGCCGCTCGCAGTCCCAGCACGGTTCCCCTACATGGCACCGGTCAGACTCACGGCACTGGTCGGATTCACACTCCCCACCTCGCTATTTGCGGCACCGCTCTAGTTCCTGGCACCGACCCAGGCACCGCACCTCCTGGAGCCGCTCACGTCGCAGGGACTCGAGATCCCGGTCGACCTCCCAGCACTGGTCTGGTCGCAGGTCCCAGTCTCGATCACAGTACCGTTCTGAATACCGGCACCGGTGCCCGCTAAGCAGGGCAGCAAGGTCCATCGGAACCTCAGCCCAAGGTTTCTCTGCTCCTCCATGGCCATCCAGGCAGATGTCGGTGTTCTCCCACATAGACAGTTACTACGACCAGGACCGTGATACGGAGGTACCTATCGGGGTCTTCCAGGATGTCCACTCTCAGGACACGGGACCTCAACAGTGGTCCTTTTGGACACCCTGGGTGTACTACCAGGCCCAGGGTGCTCCTTTGGCCCAGACTCGCTCCGCTCCCTCAGAGCATCGGGCGCCTGAGGCCACCATCAGCTGTCCCCCTCCAGCTGGGACAGAGGAGCAGATGATCCATCCGCCAGACTCCCCGGTGCCGCTAGAGCAGGAACCGACCCATGAGCAAGAGGCCATTCAGGACCCTCTCATCCCCGGAGTGTCATCCTCTTCTTCTCCAGATGAGGCAGTGGCAGGGACCTCGTCATCAGGGCCCCCACCGATAGACCTCAGGGCTCATCAGGACCTCCTTAGAAGGGTGGTGCTTAACATCAACCTCCCAGTAGAGGAAGTCCCAGAGGTCAAGGACCCCGTCGTGAGCATCCTGTTGGCGGATGCCCCCACTAGGGTGGCTCTGCCCTTCATTAAGACCATCCAGGCCACTGCCGACACCTTATGGCAGTCCCCAGCCTCCATTCCCCCTACAGCAAAGGGAGTCGAGAGGAAATACATAGTACCCTCTCGGGAGTACGAATACCTATATGTCCACCCTCCTCCCTCCTCATTAGTTTTCCAATCGGTCAACAAAAGGGAACACCATGGCCAACAGGCACCAGCCCCCAAATCTAAGGAGGCTAGGCGGATGGACCTGCTGGGCCGCAAGGTGTATTCGGCAGGTGCCCTGCAGCTCCGGGTGGCCAATCAGCAGGCTCTCCTGAGCCATTATAGCTACAACACCTGGGTGGAGGTGGGTAGGTTCACAGAACTACTATCCCCAGGCTCGCGTCAAGAATTTGCCGCATTCCTTGAAGAAGGGAAGAAGGTGGCCAGAACCTCCCTCCAAGCTTCTCTCGATGCGGCCGACTCGGCAGCCAGAACTCTAGCCTCAGGTATCACCATGAGGCGTATCTCCTGGCTCCAGGTCTCCAACCTGCCACCCGAGCTCCAATACACCATCCAGGACTTACCCTTTGATGGCAAGGTTTTGTTCTCTGAGAAGACTGACCCCATGTTGCAGAGTTTAAAAGACAACAGGGTCATCATGCGCTCGTTGGGCATCCATACCCCTGTGACCCAATGTAGACCCTTCCAGCCTCAACCCCACCGCCCATACTTTGTGCCCCGGCACAGGCAAGACTTCAGTAGAAGACGCGGGCGGGGTGACTGTAGACACCAGTCCAGGCCCCAAGGGGGTCAAAACCACGGGCCCCCAAAGGCACCTCTGGGCCTAAGTCTACCTTTTGAAGGTGCGCACGAGGACGGCGTACCAGTTTCAGGACAGGATCCTTCTCCTCCCTTCTCCAACCATCTCTCCTACTTCCTCCCGGTGTGGTCCCAACTGACCTCAGATCTCTGGGTCCTACACACGGTGAAACAAGGTGTAGTACGGCGGGACCGGGGCTCAACCCTCCTCAAAGGGGGCGGGAGGGGAGTTGCACCGGCTCACCGCACTCCTTCGGCCTGGGGCCCGTCCCTTGTTGGGGTGCTGAGGGAACCGCCAACAGTTAGTAGGGGGCTCCGGCCCTGCCGGTCGGGCTGGGCACGAAGCCAGGAGTCTATGCCAGCCCAGGCCCTTGGACAGGGCGGGGCAACACACACAGTTAGGCTCAGGCCTTACAGCAGGGCTGAGCGATAAGGCAACAGTATATATAAGCCCAGGCCCTTGGGTAGGGCAGGGCAACACACACAGTTAGGCTCAGGCCTCACAGCAGGGCTGAGCGATAAGGCAACCACTGTAGATGGTCTCCTCAGGCAAAGGGAGGGGGAGTCTGCCACCCTTAAAGGGGTGGCAGGGGGAACGCAGGCCCTCCCACTCCACTGCGTTCCAGCCCAGGGCCCTAGCAGCGGTCAACGCTGCTGGTGATCAGTGGGGGATCCTGACCGAAACACACTGACATGGGCTCAGGCGAGTCTGCAGCCGGACAAGGGTCGGCTGCCCCCGGGCCACTTCCAGCCTCCCCCTCACTGGGTACCTGCCCTTCACCTGCGTCGTCCAGGGGGTCCCAAACCATGGGTTTCTCAGAGGGTCCGGCAGCGGGAGGTCCAGTGTACTCCTCAAGGTACCGGGGGTCGGGCGGTCCGGTCCACTCCTCAGGGTACCAGGGGTCGGGTGGTCCGGTCCAGTCCTCCACAGGCCGAGCGTCAGACAGCTCAGCTGGCTTCTCTGGGTACTGGCCCCAGGGGAGGTCAGGCCAGTACTCCTCCGGATACCGGGTGCGGGGTAAGCCAGGCCCAGCGGGAGCTCGGGCCCCAGCGTCTGCCTTCTCTGGCAGCCTCCTCCTAACTGAGGGCTGGGGCCGGGCCTTTGTACTTCCTGTCCTGCCCCTTGACTTCTGGGGGGCGGGGACAGGCGGTGGGGGCCTTGGACTTCCTGTCCCACCCCTTGACTTCCCGGGGGGCAGGGACAGGCGGCCGGGCCTCCGCCCGGGGCCGCACCTTCTCTGGCCTATTCCCCTCAGGAGCGTGGGGGAGGGGGGACCCCTCGCTACACAAGGATACCACCTCCAATTTGTTTCATCCCCGCCTTCCCACCCCCCGACCCAGTCCCTCTTCAGGGACCCCTCTCACAAGCAAGTCCTCTTACAAGAAGTGCAGTCTCTTCTCGCTGCAGGAGCAGTAGAGGAGGTACCATCAGATGAGAAAGGGAAGGGGTTTTACTCCTGCTACTTTCTGATTCCCAAGTCCAAGGGAGGCCTCAGGCCTATCCTAGACCTGCGAGGCCTCAACAAGTTTATGGTCAAGTTGAAGTTCCGTATGGTCTCCCTGGGGACTATCATCCTGTCCTTGGATCCTGGAGACTGGTATGCTGCCCTCGACATGAAGGACGCATACTTCCACATTGCCATCTTCCCTCCGCACAGGAGGTATCTCCGCTTTGTGGTCAATCACCAGCACTTCCAATTTACTGTCCTCCCCTTTGGCCTCTCCACGGCCCCAAGGGTGTTCACGAAGTGCATGGCCGTCGTCGCCGCCTATCTCCGTCAGCAGCAGATACATGTATTTCCGTATCTGGATGACTGGCTCATCAAGGGAACCTCCCAGACTCAGGTCCGACAGCACGTGGGCATAATCACGGACCTATTCTCCTGGTTGGGGCTGCTCCTCAATGCGGAAAAGTCCAGCCTGGTCCCCACACAAAGGATGGACTTCACAGGGGTGACCCTGGACTCCACTCGAGCCAGGGTCTGCCTCCCTCAGCCACATTTCCAAGCGATTGCGACAATCATTCGAGGTCTGCAGACCTCCCCAACCACCTCGGCTCGCACGTGTCTCAGCCTACTAGGCCACATGGCCGCATGTACTTATGTGACCAAATATACCAGGCTCCACCTGCGGCCCCTTCAAACATGGTTCAATTCAGTCTACCATCCGGGCAGGGACCCAATAGACATTCTGGTGACAGTTCCCCCGAGCACCTTACGCTCCCTCGACTGGTGGCTAACTCCCTCCCTGGTGTGTGCAGGGCTACCGTTCCATCCACCACAGCCCTCACTGTCCCTAATGACAGATGCGTCATCTCTCGGTTGGGGGGCTCACCTAGGTCACCTTCGTACACAGGGCCTTTGATCTTCGCAGGAGCTGATGCTCCACATAAATGTCCGAGAACTGAGAGCAGTCCGCCTCACGTGCCAGGCGTTCCAGCAACATCTTCACGGCCGTTGTGTCTCAGTGTTTACAGACAACACAACGGCCATGTATTATATCAACAAACAGGGAGGGACTCGCTCTTCTCCCCTGTGTCAAGAGACCATTCGATTCTGGGACTTCTGCATAGCCCTCGAATAGACCGGTGGCGTTCTTTCTTCCAGGGATTCGGAACACTCTGGCGGATCAGCTGAGCAGATCCTTCCTCTTCACGAATGGTCGATAAGACAGACGTTATTACATCGATCTTCCAGAGGTGGGGGTTTCCAACTCAAGACCGTTCGCACTCTCGCACGAACGGAAGTGCCAAGCCGTTCCTGCTCCTTGCCAGGGTCCTTTCACCGGGGTCGATCAAGACGCATTCCTCATGTCGTGGAGGCGCCGCTCTATGCCCTTCCCACCATTCCCTCTGGTTCACAAGGTCCAATAAAACTTCGCTGGGGACGAGTGCATCTAATTCTGACGCGCCCAGCGGTGCCCAGACAACACTGTACATTCTAACCCTGCTCAACCTGTCCATGGCCCCCAGTTACCCTCCACTCCTTCCAGACCTCATAAACGCAGGACCAACGGCAGTCTTCGCCAACCCGACCCTACGGGCCCTCACCTCAGGCGTGCTCCTGCATGGCTGAACACATCGGAGCTTTCCGCTGTTCCGCTCCGGTACAGGCAAATTATTTTCCCTAGTAGCAGAAAGCTTCCACTCGGTCACGTCATGGCCAAGATGTGAACGTTCTCCCCTGCTGGTGTTACAACGCAAGAACGTTACTATACCTTCTGAGGCCTCGATCACGTTGGTCTGGACTAATCTCTGGTCTCTAAGCAACAGGTGCGATATCTCTCTGAGGGTGGCACTTGGCGCTATCTCAACATCCATCCTGGAGAAAGTGGCCACTCCGTGTTTTCCCACCCCTTATCCACCAGATTCCTTAAGGCCTGGAGCGCCTCTACCCCCCAGTACAACACCCGCCCCCACCTGGGACTCAACTTAGTCCTAAGCAAGACTTATAGCATCGCCATTTGAGCCATTTGGCGGACTTGCTCGCTCCTGTAACCTTTGTGGAAGACAGTCCCTTCCTAAATGGCCATTACATCGCCAGAAGGCTCTTCTCGGAACTTCGGGCGCTACGTGGATCCCCGCCATCATTACTGTCTTTCAACAAGGACAAGGTACAGTTGCGCTTCATCCGGCGTTCCTACCTAAGTAGTCGGCCTTACCATATCAACCAAAGGACATCTTCACCCCCCGGTCCTTCTTTCCGAAAGCCCTACTCTCTCAGAACGGGAGCAGCAGTTAGCATCTCCTTAAGATACTGAGGGCGCTGGCTTTTTATATCGAGTGGACAAAGCCTTCCGAAAATCCCCCCGAGCTGTTCCGTGGCAGTCGCTGAACTCATGAAAAGGTCATCTACCGGCCCCATGAGGATCTCCTCTTGGGTAACAGCGTGCATACGCACAATGCCTGGACCTGGCTCAAAGTCCTTCGGTCCCACCTCACTGCGCATTCACCATAGCTCAGGCTTTCAGCCGCTTTCCTGGCCCACGTGCCTATCCAGGAGATATGCCGCGCAGCGACCTGGTCATCGGTCCACACCTTTGCTTCACACTATGCTTTGGTCCAACAGTCTAGAGATGATGCAGCCTTTGGCGCAGCGGTTCTGCACGCTGCCACATCTCACTCCGACACCTCGGCTTAGGTAAGGCTTGGGAATCACCTAACTGGAATGGATATGAGCAATCACTCGAAGAAGAAAAGACAGTTACTCATCTTTGTAACTGTTGTTCTTCGAGGTGTGTGGCTCATATCCATTCCAAATCCACCCTCCTTCCCCACTGTGGGAGTAGCTGGCAAGAAGGAACTGAAGGGTGGCCGGGTTGGCTGGGGTATATATCTGGTGCCATAGCAGCGCCACTCCAGGGGGCACCCAGCCGACCCGCCGAGTGTTGCTAGGGTAAAAAGTTTTCCGACGAACGTGCACACGGCGCTCGCACATCTAACTGGAATGGATATGAGCAACACATCTCGAAGACAAACAGTTACAAAGGTGAGTAACCGTCTTATTCCAGTTTATAGCTGTCAAACATATTCATGTAATTGTCATCAGTAATGGCATAAGATTTAATTCGGATCTCATTTAGACTATTGTAAATCGGGAATAACTCAAGTGACGTTAATGTAGGGACATCAGTGTAAAATTGAGATAAGTGAGATCAAAGTCAGACTTATACTATGTTCACAGGAGAAAGCAGATATTAGAATGTGTAAACTGTTACATGATCTCCTCAATAAGATGGTACCATTCAGGAAGAGGTAAATGGATCACTGAATTAAAATATGGATTTAAACAGGAAAGTTACTTAAAAGATTTTTCAATTCTTTAAAGTAGGTTTTGACCAATGGATTATACCAGAATTTATTTTAATAAATAGTTCTGAAAATATTTGAGATTTAAATAAATTTTAACTTGAACTCATCCTCTCATTTTTAGATTTTCAGAATTATTTGAGAACTCAAACTGGTAACAACACAACTGTCAATATTATAATCTCCACTGTGGATTACTTACTGAGAGTTCAGGTAAACCCATTTTACATACTAATTTCAAATAAATAGAGGTAGCTGCCTTTTACTATTTCCATCTATACCTCATGTGCCTTAACACAGAGATGCTTTATTTTGCTTTGATTATGAGTAAACTAGGCCTACGTTACATTTACCAGTATATTACACATTCATCACAATGCTGCTGCACTTGGATGTCCCTCATACTCCATTTTTGGAGACACTGAAAAAGGGATCTGAAGCTGCTTCTTGGAGATAGTCTGATATCAATTGCAGGTTTTGGGACTAGGTTTTCCGTTTTTGCTAAATCATTTCCTTGGGGAGCAGAAGATGGCAGCAAAAGACGTTATCACTGGGCATTTCATGGGTTCCCAGGTAGGCCTCTGTGCTTCCTATGGTGCATCGGATACACTGGTGAGTTCTGTGATGTCTGACATCACTCCCCACTGGCATTCTGGCTTACAGGAAGCTCAGTCCAAGGTGCAAGATCTCCTTTCTGACAGCAAGAGATTATTAGCAAGGTTGGAAAATTTGAGACAACAGAACTTTGATGGAAAGACCAGACTTACAGCCGAGCTAGAGAAGGAGGTTCATGGTCTGTTTCCAGAAGCAGTTCCCTTCATCTGACTTCATTTATGCCTCCTTCACCAGAAGTTGCAGCCACAACAGCAACAGAAGAGACAAGCTAAAAGGAGACACTTAAACTCCATATTGTTAAATGGAGGCAGTTCTTGGCTAGATAGTATGGGGTCCTACTATGAAAAAAATTGAGTACTACTACTTAAACCAAGAACAGGTTTTTCTGCTGCTCATATGTTCTCAGCACCTGTTGAGCCCTAACCTGTGGTTTTGCCCAATCACAGTATGCATTTTCTGTATTCTCTATGGTGACCATTTGACCCATTTCCTTGCATTATGATGTGGAATTACCACAGGTTACTGAATATTGGAGATTATCCATTTCAAGTACACAATCCTATTCTATTCCATATAGGTTTTATGCTGTGTTCAGCACTGTAGTATCTCACTGCCTTCCAGCAGTGTTTAGTGACATGAGTACATGTCTGGCAACATATTTTTTGTTCTCTCATCTTGTACGGTGGGGAGGGGTTTTTTTGTGTGTATATTCAGATGCTTAGCAATGAGTGCATGTGTTTGTGTGAACACACACATTGCTATGCATATATATCAGAGAAGGCAAGATCAAAGAACTGCACCTTGCACTTGGAGTTAAATGTGGTGAGGTTTGTGATGGTCCTTAGTTCCTCGGAGAGTTCATTCCACACACACAGACCAAGAAAGTTCTGTCTCCCTCAAACAAGCTTTACCTTTATTGTAGAGAGTTTCATTGTGCCAGAGGAGCATAGTTGTCAACCATGGTCTTCATTGTGGAGCTTTAGGGAAGCTTTAGGCCATAGAGTGCCCTGAAAATAGGGACCAAGACCTTGAATTTGACTTGATGTTCTATCAGGAACCAGTGTAGAGAGTGGAAGACAGGTTTCATGTGTTCATCATAGTCTATGTTGCTGAGGAGATGTGCTGCAATGTTCTGTGCTATTTGGAGGCTTCAGTCTGGTCTGGGGTTCCTATCCAAACTGAGCCTCTGAACAATTTGTGCTGATTAGCTTTAGTTTAAAGAGATAATATCAAAATCCCATTTCTCTGGGAAAGCATCACATTGTCATAATCCATCAAAGGGTAATGCAGAAGATCTCATTCCTTTTCTGAATCAAGTACGTGAAGCACATAGAAGGAGTACTGCAGTAAACATATTTATCATTTTACCTATATGTCTCGTCTGTCTGAAAATCCACATTACTGCACACCTCACAGTATCTTTATTTTTAATTTAACCAATAAAATTTCCTTTTAGCATTTTTTGTTGTTGTTTCTAAAAATTCCAGTATGTGGAAAATCAATCCTTTTCTAGTTGTCACTGCTGTTGTCAGTATTACTGTGTGACCTTGCAAGTTCTTTAGAGGCTTGGTGGTAATAACAACAATAAACCCTTTTATGTTTTGTAGCTCATTTTGATGAAGTTTCAACTGGCATTCTTTAAAGAAGATGGAAAAAAGAATTCTGTGCACAAAGAATATTCAGTTCCTTGATTAAGCTAGCTGACAGGCAGAGAGTATAAAGACAGTATAAAGAGACGTAGTTCACATGAATGGCACACAGCACTGTGTTAATGATATATTCAGTTTAAGGACCCTTATGTTTGTGTGAAGCTTGAAATAAAAAGCCCAGGTAATCAAGACAAAAGTTGCAAAGACAAAAGTTAGATTTTGAAGGGATTTTTGATTTTGTTTTGTTTTTCCCTGAGTTTCACTGACAATGAGAGAGAAAATGCATTATGTTGATGATATCGAAAATCTCTGAGATTATTTCAAATCCATATGAATGAATGGAAACAAATTGTTTGCTCACAACTAAGTTTCTTTTTTAAGTCTACTTTATGAAAATGCTGACGAACCCAGGAGGGGCAGTTTGAATATCTGACCTGTGTATGTTGTTTCCTACATTTGTTTTATAGGAATCAATTAGTGATTTCTACTGGTATTATTCTGGGAAGGATGTTATTGATGAGCAAGGACAACGTAATTTCTCCAAAGCAATTCAAGTTGCAAAACAGGTCTTCAATACTCTCACAGAGTATATTCAGGTAAACTGCTCACATTGTCATTTGCATGAAATTAGTAAGAAATGTTTTGAAATATGTGTAGTAGCCATTTGTTATATTTTTGCAACCTAAGAATCTAGCAGATTCCCAGATATCTTTGAATTATCTCCTTTTTTGCTAACCAAGACTACTTGTGTCCCAATATGTAGCCAGTTGTGTCCTTTTCTTTCCAGTAGGATCCTTGCCATTATAATTTGGTTTTACACCTCAAGACTGTACTACTGCAATGCATCCTAATGCGTTCTTCACATTTACTTTATCTGAAAAGTAAAACTAACGTAGAATGTGGCTGTGTGCTTAGTAAGTGGAATATTATGTGGCATATTCAATCAGTGCTCTGGCTGGAGTGTAAAGTGCTAGGGCTGATTATAAAGCTCTAAATACACTGCTTGAGAAAATTCTCTCCCCATGACATATGCCACGTTTTAGATCTGCAGAGACTAGCTTGACCTGGGCCCTATTTGCAATAAACAAGAAGAAACTCCTGGCAGGATGTAATGAACGCCATAGAAAAGTTGTAGAAGATATTAATAATTCTGTACTGAGTGCAGGGCTTGGAAGGGGTGCAACAAATAAAATATGGAGCCACACACTGAAAGATAAGAAAAAAACTGAATAGCTGTGTCATTCCGTGAGAACCATTCATTCTGTGCACTGACTGAGGCAAGGGGACTCATAGACTTTAAGGCCAGAAGAGACCATCATAGATTCATAGACTCTAGGACTGGAAGGGACCTTCAGAGGTCATCGAGTCCAGTCCCCTGCCCTCATGGCAGGACCAAATACTGTCTAGACCATCCCTGATAGACATTTATCTAACCTATTCTTAAATATCTCCAGATATGCTCATCTAGTCTGACCTTCTGCCTATTGCAGGCAACAGAACCTCACCCACCCACTCCTGTAAAAGATCCATAAACTCTGTGAGTTCCTAAATTCCTCAAATCTTGATTTAGAGACTTCAAGTTACAGAGACTCCACCATTTACACTAGTTTAAACGTGCAAGTGATCCATGCCCCATGCTACAGAGGAAGGAAAAATATCCCATGGTCTCTGCCAGGCTGACCTGGGGGAAAATTCCTTCTTGATCCCATATATGGTGATCAGTTAGACCTTGAGCATCTGCGCAAGATCCGCAGCCAGACATCTGGAAAATAATTTTCTGTAGCATCTCAGAGCCCTTCCCATCTAGTGTCCCATCACCCACCGTTGGAGATCTTTGCTACTAGCAGTTGCAGATCGGCTTCATGCCATTGTAGGCAGTCTCATCATATCATCTACTCCATAAACTTATCAAGCTCAGTCTTGAAGCCAGTTAGGTTTTTTTGTCACCACTACTCCCTTGGAAGCTTGGTTCTATGGAAAACTTGAATTCTGGCATTTCCTGACTTTTGGGTACTTGGCTTTGCAATATTCATAAAATTGTTTAATGTAGTTTTTCTTTCCTATGTAACTAGCTAGAATTTTTAAAGAATCAAATTCTCCTGTGTTTTACTTTTATTGTTCTCTTAAAAAAGGAAGTGTGATAAATGTTAGGGAAAGTGTTAGGCAGCCTTAACTTAGTTCACTACCATTCATCCTATACTATATTGGATCCTCTATCCACATACAGAACTTCTTTCCCCATAAACGGACACTTTTCTTGCAGACTGAGGTCCCATATAATTCATTTATATCTTAGTGAATGTCACATACCAGTATGCTACAATATACTAGCCTTTCCTCATGTAAAATAATCAAGTTAGAAATGCTGCTTATGACAATATGAAGTGATTAAAAATAATTTGGGGCCTTTTTTCTGATTACACAATATTTTCATTACAGAAGTTGCGGTTCAACTGTCAGGAGATTGTTTAAAATTCCACTATATGAAATAATGGCAATTATGTTAATCAGACAAATGATAATTTTGATAAACAAAAAAGTAGCTTTATCTGAGAACTATTTTTGAGACATTATCTCAAAATGTTTAAAAAATAGGACCAGATTCTGATCACACTGTAAGTCAGGATTAACTCCACTGAAAGTAAATGGACTTAACAGAGATATGAAACCTATACGAGTGAAGATTCAGGCCTCTAATCATTGTAATTTCTCTTGGGAAGGATTTATTTAAAGCATACAGACTGTACTTTTTTTATTCACATTCAAATCCTCATTATGGAAATCTGTATTATTTTAGAGCTCATAGGAGGGAATTGTGAAAGTACTGGCTTGAATAACTATTAGCAGAAGCTGAGGGTATGCAAATGTATACACACAACTCTAACAGATTTGGCCTGCTACATCCAAAGTCTTCTGTTCAGTGTTAATAATTATCTTATTTGTTGTCCTTTGAAATATCATCTGATGTTTGTAAAAATATTATAGCATTGTAACACCAGTGTTTTACAACAGGTGAAACTTGCTGAACAAAAAACAAGGGGCCTGATTCATCTCTTCTTGAAACAATTTTACCTCAGTCTCATCATGGTTACTCCTGGTTTACACTTGCTTAAGTAGAGGAGAATTAGACTAAACATCTGTGCCCCTCATGAGATTACAATTTAAAGGTGCAAACTGATACTGTTCCATGAACACTGAGATCCATTTTTTTCAGCTCCCTCTTTATACAGAGCTTTGAAAATGTGGCCTTAGTTGCCTTAAAGCAAAGGAAGTGGTAGGGATATTCTACAGTAATTGTTAACGTGATATCAAATGAAATTGTCATTCCTTTTATGTTTCAGCTTTCCTTAACATGCTTGTGTAGCAGCTCTCAACTGGTCATATTTTAGGTACCCTGATTCTAATTTTATCCTAATGTTTGATGTAATTCTCCTGCATATAAACCCTGTTCTCCTTTTCTTGTCATCTGCATGGTAGGGTCCATGTACAGGGAACCAGCAGAGTCTGGCACACAGCAGGCTGTGGGATGCAGTGGTTGGTTTTCTTCATGTGTTTGCTCACATGCAGATGAAACTATCTCAGGTACCATGCACTTTTTTTTCTTATTTTTTAGTTACTAACTTTTTACAATATATTAGCTGAATAGTTGCCCCAACAAATTATTTTCGTATTAAGAGAGGGTGACCAGAACAACAATACAAGGGAATACAGAAGAATTGAGGCAGTATAGGCTGTGAACTAGTGGGAGAGAAACTCAGCCAAATGATTACGGAATGACACAGCAACTCCTATGATCCAACCCTTTCTTCTGACACCAACTTCCTCTGTAACTTTGGGCACGTCAAACATTCTGTGCCTCAATTTCCCCATCTGTAAAGCAGAGTTATATATACCTTCTTACCTGTCTCAGGTGGGCGTGATGAAGTATTTGAAAAATAATTTGATGTACTCGGGTTACAGGTGCCAGACAAGTGGGAAATGCTTTTGTTGTTGTTGTTGTTGTTGTTTTTAATCTCTGCTGTTACTTTTATAATATTTAAAGGTATAGTTATAGAGTTATAGAGCTCTGAAGATGGAGATTTTTATTATTATTTTAGAGTCTGATATGATTCAAGAATCCAGTCTTTGAGTGTGCAACAGAGATGAAAGTTGGGATGTAGTGTTGAGTGAAGGTTGATTTCTTGGTTCTGCTGAACTTCTTAGTGCTATAGACATTCTTTGTCTTCATGAACAGGAATATTCTCACAGCAGGTAACATTGTAGTGAGTGCAGACTTTCCTAAATGATGAAGGGGAGACACTTACAAAAATAGAGGTGCACAAATAGCCTACTCATATTGTCATGGTTACCAAAATATACTTACTTTAAGAATGAAAAAGTATGCTTGTTCAACAACATGTGGAAAGTCTGTGGCCAAGCCAGGAGTAAAATCCTCTTGGGTCCCAGTGTAGTGCTTTTAGTATGAGAAGACATGCTTTTCTCTTATTAAAAGTTTCTGCTTTATTCTTTGTTCATCCTTTGCACTGAATGAGGCAGGAGTCCTATGGTTAAAAAAGAGAGAGAGGTGATCATGTTATATCATAAAACCTTAAGAGGGGACAGAATTAAATGTGCATGAGCAACCTTAATTCTGGCACTTCTTAACTTTTGGTTGCTTCATCTTGTATGATAGTTTTTTGTATGTTATTCCATAAATTATAAAAACTTATAAAAACCCACCACCCCCAGATACTCCACCTTATGGAGCCATTTTGACTCTCAGCATGAGTTAGCAGCAGAGTTTGAATCTAGGACCTTTGGATCCGCAGCACAGACCTCTACCACTTGAGTTAGAGCAGTAATATCTTCTCATCTTGTATGTGGATCAGCTGTTAGAGAGGGCTTGCCAACAGTTTGCTGGGCAGTAGGGTAATGTTGGTATTCAAGATTCCTGGGTTCTATTCCTGACTTAGGAAGGAAATGGTGTCTAGTGGTTAGAGATAGCACACCTAAGTGCATAGATTTGGCACATTCATTATAAAAGGCAGTATAGCTATGGATGAGACTTGGGTTTGCGATTACACCAGGGGTAGGCAACCTATGATATGCATGCCAAAGGCGGCACGTGAGCTGATTATCAGTGGCACTCTCACTGCCCAGGTCCTGGCCACTGGTCTGGGGCTCTCTGCAGTTTAGTTTAATTTTAAATGAAGCTTTTAAAACATTTTAAAAACCTTATTTACTTTACATACAACAATAGTTTAGTTATATATTATAGACATAGAAAGAGAGCTTCTAAAAACGTTAAAATGTATTACTGGCACGTGAAACCTTAAATTAGAGTGAATAAATGAAGATTTGGCACATCACGTCTGAAAGGTTGCTGACCCCTGGATTACAGGTTTGTATTCTCAGATCTGTCTGAAGTGACCTTGAACAGTGTTTTTCTTACTACATCTGTCAAATGAGAGACTGTTCGCTTGCCTCGTAAGACAGCTAGGAGGCTTTGCTCAGTAATAGGGTGAGGGAAGTTCATAGGATTATTAATATTAGTTGCTAGATTAGACCTGATGGTTTCTTCCTAGTCTATGGGACAGTGCAAAGTCTTTTTCCCATTTGGAGTTCAAGCTCTTGGGGCCTGGGAGCATGTTCAGTATCTCAGTATAGTTGACATATCGGGAGATCTTTGGGGCTTTGAACAAGCCTAATGCAGATGGGATGCTCAGGTATTTTCATAGCAAACTTTTAATAAATTCCTCTGTAAATTCTGATTTTCAGAGTCTTTTCCGAATTGACTAAATGTAGGTGGATTTCATTGGGGTTGGCAGATGTCACCCCTATGGTGTACATCATAAAGGCTGACACTAAAGCTCTTCCGAGAATGGTTGGAAATAGATTTGAAGCCACTGAACTTTTTATGGTGAAATTTAAAGAAAAATATGCCCAAGGCACAGAACATGGGGAAATTTCAGATTAAATAGTTAAAGATTGACAAAGTTCTATGAAATTGAAGTTTAATTATTTTGTTTTACTTCTTATAAAACATTCCCAACAATGACTAATCTGTCATTTTTTTGTCTTCTTTGAGCTTTTTGTAATTCAATGCTATTGCTGTTATGACATTTTTCTTATGGCAGTGTGAGTGGGAACCTAATCATCCCAATACTAACATCAGTTTAACAGACATAAAGTATTATATAGGCATCATCTAGTCAACTCTGACACAGTTGCATACTATCAGAAAAGCTTTCCTTTTCTTCATTCTCCATAGTAGCTCAGCTTCCACTAAGTCTGTATTAAATTGCTGTTTCTTCTAAACACATAGATATGTGTGTTTTGCTACCGTATAAGAGTAAATAGTTGGATAAATGTGTTTTCATTTTATTTTCAGATCTGACATAAAGAGCCAAATACACTAATGGCCTCTCAGCTTCTCAGTCTGATTTTCCCTAAATGAAACCTACATGTGCACGCACAAACACTAGTTCAAGCTGGAAGTTGTATGTGTAAAATACCTGTTTTACAAGTGCAAGTTCATATTTGTGCAAAATATGTGCATGCAAGATCAGAGGCTGAGCTGGGGTTCATAGAAATATTGGCCCAAAATAGTCTTATTTACAATGTATTCATGTTTGCAGGATTCCAGTCAAATTGAATTATTGAAAGAGTTAATGGATCTTCAGAAGGATATGGTGGTCATGTTGCTGTCTATGCTGGAAGGTAATTTTAATTTATTTTAAAAGTTTATTTTGCAAGTATTATAACCGTGTCTTTTCCTCTGCACATTTTTTTCACAGCAAAACCAATGTCTCTTCCTTTTTTAGTATTTTAAAGTTAATTTGTTTATCATCAGAAGAGCTATTGATCTTTAAAGGCTCATGGGAATTACTATAATTTACATGGTGAGCGATAATGTAAGAATTAATTAAATCAGTGTTAATTAGGAAGTTTTTCTTAATGTGCAACCTAAATCGGTCTTGCTGCAATTTAAACACATTGCTTCTTTTCCTGTCCTCAGAGGCTAACAAGAACAATTTTTTCACTCTCCTCCTTGTAACAACCTTTTATGTAATTGAAATCTGTCATTATGGCTCCCCTCAGTCTTCACTTCTTCACACTAAATAAACCCAGTTTTTTCAATCCTTCCTCATAGATCTTGATTTGGTACTGTATTTTTAAATGATAGCCTATATAGTTATACACTGAAGACTTGCATGCAACCAGATCAGTTAGCAGTTTGTAAATCTTACCATGTGATGATGTCAGTAGTCATTATTAAATGCTTTTATTTGCCAAAATGTTCATTGTCACCAATGACTTGTTATTGCATGTCATCACCTTTAGGTAATGTTGTGAATGGAACTATTGGCAAGCAGATGGTTGACATGTTAGTGGAGTCTTCCAACAATGTGGAGATGATTCTCAAGTGTTTTGATATGTTCTTAAAGTTGAAGGATTTAACTTCATCTGATGCATTCAAGGAATATGACCCTGATGGTAAGGGTATAATTTCAAAGAGGGACTTTCAGAAAGCCATGGAAAGCCATAAGCACTACACCCAGTCTGAAACTGAGTTTCTACTATCTTGTGCTGAGACAGATGAGAATGAGACTCTGGATTATGAGGAATTTGTGAAACGGTTCCATGAACCTGCCAAAGACATTGGTTTCAATGTTGCTGTTCTTCTGACCAACCTTTCAGAGCACATGCGCCATGATACTCGATTGCAGACTTTTCTTGAGCTAGCAGAGAGCGTTCTGAATTATTTTCAGCCCTTTCTAGGACGCATAGAAATCATGGGTAGTGCAAAGCGCATTGAGCGAGTTTACTTTGAAATAAGTGAGTCAAGTCGGACTCAGTGGGAGAAACCTCAGGTTAAAGAGTCAAAGAGGCAGTTTATCTTTGATGTAGTAAATGAAGGAGGGGAGAAGGAAAAGATGGAACTTTTTGTTAATTTCTGTGAGGATACCATCTTTGAAATGCAACTAGCTGCCCAGATCTCTGAGTCAGATTTGAATGAGAGGTCCACAAATAAAGAAGAGAATGAAAAAGATAAGCCTGAGGAACAGGACCCTAGCAGGGGCTTCTTCTCCCTTGTGACTGTCAAGGCAGCCTTGGTGGCCCTCAGATATAATATAATGACTCTTACAAAAATGCTCAGCATGAAGAGTCTAAAGAAGCAGATGAAGAAAATGAAGAAAATGACCATGAAGGACATGTTCATGGCTTTATTTTCTTCCTACTGGAGCATCTTGATGGGCTTACTGCATTTCACCTGTAGTGTTTTCCGGGGCTTCTTTCGCATCATGTACAGTTTGCTACTCGGAGGAAGCCTGGTAGAAGGGGCTAAGAAGATCAAGGTAGCGGAACTTTTAGCCAATATGCCAGATCCCACTCAGGATGAGGTACGTGGCGAAGGGGAAGAGGGAGAAAGGAAGCCCATAGAAGCTACATTGCCAGCAGAAGATCTGACTGATCTGACAGCTTTATCAGATGATGGTGACCTACTCTCAGACATATTTGGCTTGGACTTGAAAAGAGAAGGAGGCCAGTATAAGCTGATTCCTCATAATCCAAATGCTGGTCTGAGTGATTTGTTGAGCACATCTTCCTTACTCCCATTACCTGAGATGCAGGAAAAAATTCAGGTACAAACTATATTTTTATCCACCATGTTTCAATCTGTTTTGTGTGGACCAGAAATAAAACTTACAGCTATGTTTGTATGATTTTAGTTTTTTTCTTAAGTGTGGCATGCTTTTTAAAGAATAACAGTGAATTACCAAAGTTTAGTCTTTCTGGGATCATGAACTTGAAGCTGATCAGACTAGTCCATGTTATTTGGTTTGCTTTTAAATTCAAAATTCAGTTTGTCTTTTGTAATTGCAAAGGGAAATGTCATTTTCCCTCAGTGTAGCATTGGTTAATAAAAAATGCCTTGATGTTCAGCCCTATGACTGTTGCCTTTTAGCCATGTTTTGAAGGCTGCATACTGTATAATACTGCTTAGACTTTGTAGATGGGATTGCTTCTGTTGGTAAGGGGCAGAGCTCAACAGCCCTGGGGCTCACTTCTGGTTTATCTTATGTTCCTAAAATTCATGCTTCAGGGTTTCATCCAGGTATCTTCAGGGGGCAAAGTATTTTTTTTTAATCTCCTTCCTCTGAAGCATCAGGAATGGACACAGCCAGAGATGGGACTTCGGACATGGAGGGCATCGAGCATTCTCTTTCTCAATGTGCATGACTGGTTGGTTCTTGCTCATGTGCTCAGGGTCTCACTGATCAGTATACATGGGATTGGGAAGGATTTGTTCCCCAGGTCATATTGGAAGTTCTTCACCTTCCTCTGCAAACTGTGGATGTGGGTCACTTGCCAGGATTATCTGGGTATCACTTAATCATTTTCCTGCCATTGCAGGGCTTGGATCACTGGTACATTTCAGCCCTTTCTATTCTCTGCCAGTTTCACCTAACAATTTAGTCTCATGCAGGTTGTAATACTTTGGTCTCACTTTAGTTGTTGGGTTCAGTGTGTGGGTGATAGGTGATGTGGTAGTCTGTGATATAGAGGAGGTCAGACTAAATGATCTAATGGTTTCTTCTGGCCTTAAACGCTATGACATTTTTTATCTGACTCATTCAAGGAGCAGAAAGTGAATGAAGATGAAAAGGAGGAGAAAGAAGAAACTAAATCAGAACTTGAAAAAGCAGAGTAGGTATAATCCTAGACCTTGCTCGTAAGAACTGTAGTTCGTTTTTCTGAGAAATCTGTTTTGTTTACAGGTAATCCCTCACTCCTTCATTTCTGCATCATAGAGACATCTCACATGTCTGAATGTAGGTTCCCCATCACACATCATCCTCACTGGCAAAGAAGCCCCTCACGGTCCCAGTGCAGTGAAGCCAGCATAAAATTGATGCCATTATGGTGGTTTTATGCCTTCCTTTATTCCAGTCCATCCTTCCCAGTCCCATTTCCAGCTGTGATCCTTGTATTTACATGACACCTGGGATAACAGTCAGCCTTCTCTATAGTGCTGCTCTATGATAAGTCTTCTGATGACTAGAATTTACACATTGTCTCACGCTATCTCCCTCCCTTCCTGGGGAGAGTTAAGAGTTAAGACATACTTTCACTGTATGTCCAGCTCGGTGCTGGGCTGCTTGAACAGACAAATTCCCAATATCACTTGGAACTCAGTTATCCTGCGTTCAAGGCCCCATGTACTCCACATAAAACTGAACCTAATGTCTACTTCAACAACCCCAGCTTCTATAGCATTCTGCTGCAGAAAATGGAGAATTCCACAGGAGCATTTATCAGAGGGGTAGCCATGTTAGTCTGTATCCACAAAAACAACAAGGAGTCTGGTGGCACCTTTTACCCACAAAAGCTTATGCCCAAATAAATCCGTTAGTATTTAAGGTGCCACCGAACTCCTAGTTACAGGAGCATTTGAATTTAAAACTAGAAGGCTAAATATGTAAGTGGCCCCTGCATGCATTTGTTTGTGATACTGAATGCAATTTATTTTATGCTGTCCCAAAGATTTCACTTTTCAATCTGCCACGCACGTCATCACGCACACACCAAGGGGAACCTGGAGGTTTTGGCAGCTGGGCAGAAAATAGTTAGGGCCTTTGGCATTTGAACAGGTTTGAAAGGCAGAGTGGGATTGTGGGACAAGAACTTTAGCTGGAAGATTATATTAAAATGACCGGCAGTACAAAAGCTAACATGCCTGATATTTAATAGTTTCAGAGTTAAAACCCCTTTAAGAAGGACGAGGGAGTTTATCCCTCCTAGAACTGTTGTTCCAGGCTGTCTGTTGACTAAAGGTATGTCTATACTGCCTGCCGATCCGGCGAGCAGTGATTGATCCAGCAGGGGTCAATTTATCTCATCTAGACTACCATGGTGAGTAGGTCTAAGTACATCGACTTCAGCTATGTTATTCATATAGCTGAAGTTGTGTAACTTAGATCGATCCCCTTCAGTTAGGGTAGACCAGGCCTTAGGAAGAAAATGCTTTGATTTACATTCAGCTCTAGAGCTGTGCCGGAACCAGAATTTCTGTCCGATGAAAAATGTCACATTTCCAAATATTTTTCCTTTTGACTTTGGAATGAAAAGTTGAACATTAAAATTTTCTATTGGATGTAAATTATGGTGCCAGGCAGCCCAACTGCCAGATGAGCACCCCAGAGAGCCGACTAGCTGGGTAGCCCAGGAAGCTGAGCAACTAAGGGAGCCATCACCAGGCAGGCCTCCCACCAGGCTGGGGACCCAAGCAGTCTGCATGCCTACCCTCCAGTCAGCTTGTAGGCAGGTTGAGAGGACACCAGATGGGCTAGCCAACCTGCTTGCCTGCCTGGTTTCCATCAAAAGTTTTGACAGAGTCAAAATGTTCCTACAGCACATATTGATTCCATCAAATCAGAAATTTCCAGTGGAAAAAAAGGTTCCGTCAGAAAGTATTTGACCAGCATTATTTAGTCCATTTGTCTAAAGTTTTCTTGGCAAACACAGTGGCTAGAAGCATTAAACATACACACAGACAGACACACCACATAGGTTTCAGAGAGCAATTTTATAGTAAGGTGTATGGTCTTTGGCAAAGTCTTTGGCTACAGGTTCACTGAATGCACTGTGTGCAGCTGCTAGGTATGTAAACCAGGGCAATTTTGATTTTACAAACCTCGTCAGTCCAATATTGTTTTGGCTTTAGCAAAATTCTGTGTGGGCATTGTTCGCTGCAGGATCACAGTTCAGTGCTTTTAGATTTTTACGCAGCACAAACTTTAATATCAGTTTTTTCAATGTGCTGTTCAGCCTTTCTCTTTGTTTTTGTTTTTGATTTGTTTTCTAAATTAATGCAACACTGTTTTAGGTCCCATATTAGTAATAGAATTAGGGACCGAGTTAAAAATCAAATAAATCTGATGGAATACAAATACAGTGTTTGGTTTAACTGGTAAAATAGAGTGCAGTTACAACCCAGAGTTCAGGATTCCTTGTTTTCCTTTGTATAGCTGATACGTCACAAACACGTGAAATTGCAACAATCAATTCTTGTTCCTTCCTCCATTTGAGTAAGTGCTTGTGGTATCCACAACTGCTGGAGGGGAAATTCAGAATCCTGAACTCAAGACTTGGCTTATAAATAGAGGAGGAAATGATTTTTCAGTTATTCAGTTTCAAAATATAAATGTATTTTAAGTTTTAAGTCAACTATTTTCTGTTATGGCCAAATCCTGCCGCTTTCTCTGCATCCTGGAGCTCTCATCACAGCAGATATGGTGTAGTCATGAGGCTAGAGGAGAGCTACCTGAAGTACATTACAGAGCTTAGTTCTGTTGGTACTAACTACACAAATATGGAGTGGGGCTTGGGAATAGGAAGGATGGAGCAGGTGGATCCATAATTACCAGGATTAACCAGTCAAATATCCTCATTTAAGAGAGGTTACTGCAATGCAGTGGCTGCAGTATCACCCACAGAACATTTTTGCCATTTCTTTGTGGCCTGAGAGGGAGAATTCCTCTTCCCTGCATTAATCGTGGCTATTCTGACTTCATGAGGGAACAGGATTTCCCCATTAATCTGGTGGGACTGTAAACAGGGGTCAGCAATGTGTCCATGGTAAAAATTTTGAAATCCATGGCAATTTTTCAAAACATTGAATGACATAATCTCCCCTACCTCCAATGTCCATCACTAAATATGGTAATTTTGTCAAGTGTCTGTCATGCAATGTGCTGATGCCAACCCCTGACTGCAAACATCTGGGTGGGAAAAAATTTTACAGTAGATCTTTAGATTATCTTCAGCGACTCAGCACACATTATGGGTTCATTTGTTTTCTCAGGGGAGAAGATGGAGAAAAGGAAGAAAAAGCCAAAGAAGACAAAGGGAAACAGAAGCTGAGACAGCTTCATGCACACAGATATGGAGAACAAGAAGTCCAGGAATCAGCCTTCTGGAAGAAAATCATAGCATATCAGCAGAAACTTCTTGTAAGATTTTATCTACAATGTTATCTACACTGGACTCAGTACCTTTCATGTTAGCCAGGAACTTGTTACAAAGGCCTGCAGAAAGTGTCTGTGCATCTGAGAAAGCTGTAGCAACCTTCACTCATTCTCTGCCCTTAACCCACCCCACAAAAAGACATAAAAATAACATGACAGTGAAAATACCAATGTGCTAGGCAAAATTATCATTCAAAAAAAACATTAAGGGCCTTCTTCAAAGCTACATGTAATGTTTGCCTTCAAATAAGCATGTATACTCTTCATAACCAGAAAACCATGCTTGTTTTTTTTTTTTTTCACAAGTTGGTACTTGTACATACAGTTACCCAATTTGTGAATGCAAATGTGGGGGTTTGTGGCTGGAATGGATGCACATGTATTCTGTATTTGTAAAGGGGTGGAAGAATTATATGCATTCTTAAATAATTTGCCACGAATGTTCATAACTGCATTGTGGCTGTGAAATCCTATTAGTAAGTAGCCCGAGCCTGCTGTGGGGGTAATTAACCATTGGAACAGTTTACCAAGGATCGCAATGGCCTCTCCATCACTGGCAATTTCTAAATCAAGATGAATTTTTTTTAGAAGATATGCTGACATTCAAAAGGAATTATTTTGGGGAAGTTCTGTGGCCGATGTTATCCAACAGGTCAGACTAGATCAGGGGTAGGCAACCTATGGAACACGTGCCGAAGGCGGCACGCGAGCTGATTTTCAGTGGCACTCACACTGCCCAGGTCCTGGCCACCGGTCCAGGGAGCTCTGCATTTTATTTTAATTTTAAGTGAAGCTTCTTAAACATTTAAAAAACCTTATTTACTTTACATACAACAATAGTTTAGTTATATATTATAGACATAGAAAGAGACCTTCTAAAAACGTTAAAACGTATTACCGGCATATGAAACCTTAAATTAGAGTGAATAAATGAAAACTCGGCACACCACTTCTGAAAGGTTGCCGACACCTGGACTTAGATGATCACACTGGTCTCTTCTGGCCTTGAAATCTATGAAGGGGAAAATTAGAGTGGAGAGATCTCAGAACTGAGAGCAAAAGGTGGTGAGTTCAGAAGCTCTCTCACAGGTAAATTACATTTGTGTCTCAGGCTGAGGCACCATTCAGAGGCTTTGCTCAATATCTGAAAGGCACAAGGCTGAAGAATGGAATCTTGATCTCAAACCTGTGGTAATGGCTACAGAGCCTCTCCATGACAACCACCACAAGTCAGGGCTCCTCTGCTCTCTCCAATGGATCCAAGCAACTCTCTAACTCATTGTCTCTGTACCTGCCTGCATGACAACTCCACCACACGCATTCCTGTAAAAAGAGCTACCGCTAAGGCCATAGTGTTCAAAAGTCTGCAGGATCACCTTTTACTGCTTTTTTGCTTTTTAGCCCCTAGAGCAATGATAAATAATTTCCCTTGTATGTGAGACCCTTCAGATCAGCACATGGGACCGCAGAACTTTACCTTTACTAAGGGAACGAGAGAAATGGCATGTGACAAACCAATTTAAATAATTTTAGAAAACCCAATACCTAGTGTAAAATTTCGTATCTAGATATAAATCTGCGTACAAGAGATGTCATACATTTTGCATGAAATATTTACTTTTTTGGAAACTGTCTTGAAAGCCCATAATCTATGGAAAATAATACTAATTAAAGGAATATGTTTCTCAAATAATACAATTTGCCTGCCCCCCAATTTATGCCAGCTTGTAAATTGTAATGCAGTCACAAAAGGGGGTGGAGAGTTACCATTATGCATACAGCCTTATCTTCAACTTTCCCTGACTTTTTGAGTGATTCACTTTTCAACTTTAGTATTTTTTTATTGTTGTGTGTGTGTGTGTGTGTGTATGTATGTATGTATGTAGAGAGAGAGATAAGAGCAGCAGCTGTGAATGTTTTAAAAATTAGCCATGAGAAAGATCCAAAAGATTTAGTTAGGATACAAGTTTAGCTGCACGTCTGAAACTTACCTGACTTGTTCAAACCACATCCGGCTACAGACCTTAGGGGAACAGTATTTCCATGGGATTTCCCATATTTCCACTTTCAATCCTGTTGCAGTTGGAACTTGAAAGTACAGTGGTCTAACAACATGAAAAATAATTTTGGGATTGAATTATCCAAGCTTTTGACTCTTCACAAAGTCTAAGATTTAGTTCCAAATTCATCTTCATTTTATGATTCTCCCACTCTAACAGAAAACCTTGGTAAACATGCAAGCAATTTTTGGAGGAGATTGTGGGAAGAGGTGTTCTTAACAGTAAAACTCTACAAACTTTCTAGATTTGGATACTTTGAATATTTTTTATAACATAAGATTCTTGGAAGTAATTTTTATGAGTTCATCAAAATTGACTAAATCAATATATAAAATAATGTATATATAAACTGTATTTTTTATTTTTATTTTCAGAACTATTTTGCTCGCAATTTTTATAACATGAGGATGTTGGCTTTGTTTGTTGCTTTTGCCATCAATTTCATCCTGCTCTTCTATAAGGTAAATTTGTTGTATTATTACTAATCAACCCTTATATTGCATAATTGCATGAATTTGAAAAACATGGGAGACTGCGTAGCCAAATTAACACACTAACTTCCTATTAAAGGTAGCCGAAGACTGCATAATCTAGTGGATTAAGGGTCTGCTAAATATTTCAAATGTATTGAGTGCTTATCTTGCTAAATTTATACCTCTATTGAAATTTCTATTAGTATTTTTTCCATCAGTACAATTCTAAAAAATTAGAGAATCTTATGTAAAACATGCCACACATACCAAAAATCTATATGCTTGACCTCTCTACGCACAGTCATGGCAGGAAAGGGTTAACCATTTAAATAGTCAAATTCAGTAAGGCACAAGGCTAATTAGAGCCTTCTGGGCCTGCACACTGGGGGGTCTTCACCTTCCTCATTGCAGAAGACCATCTCAGAGCACAGCCCCTCTCCTCCTCCACATTAGACACTGCCCTAGTTGGTCTGCGTAGTTAGAGACTGCACAAACAGAGGGAGTGTAATTTGTGGATGGAGCGCATAAATTGATCCTGCAGAAGATAGTTAGTGCTGCTCCAAGCTATATTCGCTTTTCCACTGATGCCTGTCTCCCGTCCCTGGAAGCTTCTGTACTTAGGCGAATCCCTGGCAGAGCTGTGCTGTCAGGGATTCAGAGCAGGGTTGGTCAGTGCTGTAGTGTGTGTTACAAGGCCGCCACCACAGGATGACTTTGAGCTGTCAATGTGATATGTCCGTGAAAAAAACTATTGCAGTCTTGGGATGCATCAGGCGAGGTATTTCCAGTAGAGATAAGGAGGTGTAAGGACCATTATACAAGGCACTGGTGAGACCTCATCTGGAATAGTGTGTGTAAATCTGGTCTCCCATGTTTAAGAATGATGACTTCAAACTGGAACAGGTACAGACAAGAGCTACTAGGATCATCTGAGGAATAGAAAACTTGTCTTATGAAAGGAGACTCAAAGAGCTTGGCCAAAAGAAGGCTGAGGGAAGATAAGATTGCTCTCTATAAATATATCGGAGCGATAAATAGGGAGGGAGGGAGGGAGAGGAATTATTTAAACTCAATCCCAACATGGACACAAGAATAAATGGATATAAACTGGCCAGCAAAAAGTTTAGACTTGAAATTAAATGAAGGTTTCTAACCATCAGAGGAGTTAAGTTCTGGAACAGCCTTCCAAGGGAAATAGTGGGGGCAAAAGACATATCTGGCTTCAAGACTAAGCTTGATAAGTTTATGGAGAGGATGGTATGATGGGATAGCCTAATTTTGGCAATTAATTGATCTTTGACTATTAGCGGTAAATATGCCCAATGGCCTGTGATGGGATATTAGATGGGGTGGGATCTGAGCTACTACAGAGAATTCTTTCCTAGATGTCTGGCTCGTGAGTCTTGCCCACATGCTCAAGGCTTAGCTGATCACCATATTTGGGGTCAGGAAGGAATTTTCCTCCAGGGCAAATTGGCAGAGGCCCTGTGGGGTGTTTTGCCTTCCCAGCATGGGGCACGGGTCACTTACTGGAGGATTCTATGCACCTTGAAGTCTTTAAACCATGATTTGAGGACTCAGCAGTTTAGACACCAGTTAGGGGTTTATTACAGGAGTGGGTGGGTGAGATTCTGTGGCTTGCGTTGTGCAGGAAGTCAGACTAGACGATTTTAATTGTCCCTTCTGACCTTAAAGTCTATGACTTTATGGCCGTGGCCTCCCATGGATCCCCAGTGATCTCTCAAGTTCATGGTAGCTTTTCTATAGTGAGGGAATGGCAAAACAGTCATCTCAGTGGAATAAAGTAGAGGGATCTCTGCGAGGTTTTTCTAGTGGAGATTTCTTCACAAAAAAAGGTTCCCTTCTCCCTCATTTACATCATCCTTTTTTGTCTCTTGTGATTTATAGTACATAGCCTGTAGAAATGAAAAACTCTTGTCAAATTGAATAGTTTTACCACTAACTGTGAGTGATTTGAACAGGTCTCTACCTCTGCTGTGATAGAAGAGAAGGAAGTTCTTGTGGTAAATGCTGAGGAAGACTCCAAGTTAAACAGCCTCGAAAGCGGCTCCCATCGGATCATCACTGTGCACTATGTCCTTGAAGAAAGCAGTGGCTATATGGAACCCACACTGCGGATTTTGGCCATCCTACACACAGTCATCTCCTTTTTCTGCATCATTGGATATTACTGTTTGAAAGTAAGAGGTCGAGGAATTTAACAGTTTGTTTTTCTAGACCCCTTTGCTCCTTTCCATTGAGTGATGTGCAAGGGAGCAAAATCACAGAACGTTTGCACAAACAGCGTGGGGACCCACCTGAAGAGCCACTATGTCACTGGCTCCCCCTGTATATAAGTTATGCATGTGATGAACCTCACAAGAATTCAGAAAGTGAGGCCTGTCATGTGAGGGAGGTGGAATCCCTCCATTTGGCAAATGGCCATGTGTTGAGTCTATGAGAACATGCCATGTTCATTAATGCAGCCCTGTTCTGGCTGAGGTGCCACCTGTGGCTTTCAAATACAAGTAGAGGGGGATTCATGTGATCAGAGAAGGATAGATTACAATGGCAGCATTGCACGTCAGCTGGCTGTGCTCCACAAGAAGTGTATATTGCCAAGAGTGTGTGGTAGTTGGACTAGAGTTTCTGACTGATCTCCTGTGGGTGATGTTCTGACAAGGCCTTCCTATTGTCCCTTTTATACCTCTGTCAGTCTTGTTTTATCAGAAGTGGAATGCAACATATCAGCAGCTTGCTCAAAGGAGGCACATGAATAGCATTTCTCTTTGCAAAGGTTTTTAAGCAAGAGGAAATTATTTGGCTTCTAGTTATTTTTTCATCCTATCTTTAATCGGTTACCTTTTCTTTGCCTCAGAGACAGGATCTGCTTTCCAAGTGAAGGCAAATGGTTACCAAGTGGCTAGTTTCCTTATGCACTTTAAATACTTGCACAACACCAATAAATAGTGAAACACATTTTCCATGATTGGGTGTCAGGTGGCATTTGCAGTACCATCTCCAGGTCCTGGCTTTTGAGATATGGCTTTCTTTTTTCTGTGCAAGTTTTATGGAATGTCTCTCAAAAAATAACTTTTTATATTTATCCTCTTGGTAGACATGAATTAAAAAACTATTGAAGTAACTGTTTGACATAATGATTTCCCATGGTTCCTGATGCCCTGAATGGAAGACGTCCTTAAAAGGGGCAGTTCTAGACTCGGCCTGTGCCCGCTGTAGACACACATTGCTTTAAAAAAAATCCATTTCAACTGTATTGCTTTTTATTTGTGTGCAAGATTTGTGACTGTAAATTGCTGTTAAAATGGGAATAAGTAAAATCCACTAAACAGTTTTTATGAAGCTGTCTTCAAATAATATTTGAACTACAGTTGTTATATCAAGTGTAATATCCACCCTATTATCAAGTAATATCGTTTTGTTATTGTTCCAATATAATTCTGTCCAGCTGTAGGCTGTGGTTTAGGTGCAGAGTCACTGATGTGGAGTGGATAAATAAAAGGTGAATTTGGAGAAAGTCAGAAATAATGCTAGGAGCCTAACAGAATCACTTTTCAAAATAAAAGTCCAATAAAACAGCCTCTGTATGTAATTAATGCTTTAGTGCAACCAGAATGTTCTTTTCTGTCAGTAGCAGTTTTCTAAGGAAAGTCCATTCAAATGGACCTTAAAGATCTGCCAGCCGCATCCAGCCCCAATGGGAGGCACTTCTCTTGAATGTCAGTCACCCAGCTCATTACAGAGAGTTCTGTCCTAGGGAAAGCCTCCAGAGCCTTGCAGCCCAGATCCTCAGGGGCAGGCAAAGTGCACTGAGTACAGTTCAAGGAGGTGGTGTGCAAAAGTAGTTTAACAATGTCTTTTGCATTACTCTCATCCCAGTGCAGCTGTTTCCCCTGCTGTGTCTTAAGAGCAGCCTCAGGACTACTTTAATTCATGCCAATCTTTAACAGCCCCAGGTGCCTTAATGAACTGACATAGGAGCATGGCCAGTGAGCTGCTCACTTTTTAGCCATGCCCCTTTTCACCCTGCTATGCTGACAACAGGGAAGATGTGTGGTCTACAAACCCTTATATTGGCTCTGTGCCACTGTAGGATCCCCCTTGCATTTCTCTGAGCCTTCTTGGGTTAATGGCCACAGTACTGAAACAGTGCAGTGCAAAGTCATTGTATGGCACTGAAGGATCTGGGCCTCATTCACCTATACATACTGTGGTAGACCCAGGCCAGCTGGGAACAGCAGAGTAGTAGAAGGGAGATATATTGGCCACTGGATAAGCAGTTTTCTGTTCTCTGAGTGACCAGAGCAGGGGCTGCTCCAGGCTAATGAGAACACTTGACTCCAATTAACCTCCTAAGAGTCAGGTGAGGCTGTTAAGCACTTGACTCTAATTAAGGCCCCTCTGATGCTATAAAAGGTCTCACTCCAGTCAGGCCAAGGGGGAGCCTGGGGAGAGGAACTGGGAGCAAGAGGTGTGCAAGAAGTTGAGGGTGATAGGCATGTTGCAGGTGGACTGAGAAGTACAAGTGTTACCAGAAATCAGGAGGAAGGTCTGGTGGTGAGGACAAAGAAGGTGTTGGGAGGAGACCATGGGGAAGTAGCCCAGGGAGTTGTAGCTGTCATGCAGCTCTGCCAAGAGGCACTCTAGGCAGCTGCAGTCCACAGGGCCCTGAGCTGGAACCCGGAGTGGAGGGCAGGCCTGGGTTCCCCCCAAACCTCCCAACTCCTGATCAAACACGGGAAGAATTGACCTGGACTGTGGCTTCTACCAGAGGGGAAGGTCTCTGGGCTGTTTCTCGACCCACAGGGTGAATCTGTGAGGTGAGCAAATCTGCCAATAAGCGCAGGACTCACCAAGGTAGAGGAGGAACTTTGTCACAATACCCAGGTTCCTGGCATTAGTCAAATACTTGACTGCTTGAAAGACTACTGTAGGTTATGTGTAGTATGCAATGTTTTCCTTCTGATTGTTGGTTTAGCTTCATTCAATCTGTGCACTCAATTTTTATAGGCAGCTAGCTGTTCTTAAAAGATAGCAGCTCCCAGAACTGTCACTGATTTTGATCTAATTTTTAATATGTTTATGTTTCTACTGCAGGTTCCACTGGTTATTTTTAAGCGTGAAAAGGAAGTTGCAAGGAAATTGGAATTTGATGGGCTGTACATTACAGAACAGCCTTCAGAAGATGATATTAAAGGGCAGTGGGACAGACTCGTCATCAATACACAGTGGGTGTTTTTACTTTAGTTTTTATAGCTGTGTGCAGAATTTTCTGGAATACACACATTGTATATAGCTAGCTCTCAAGTTTCTCAGAAGTGGATGTTAGGCTTCCAGCAAAATAATCCAATAGACTGTAAGCGTCTGTAGGAATTATTGTATATCATAATTATTAGTCTGTGTTCTGAGGGCCTGAATCTGAAATGACTTTTGTCTTGCAAAAAAACCAAGACACAATAAAGTTGACGTTGGTAAGTATTTCGTTTACTAACAAATGCAATTGCCACAGATACTGGGTGAACTGGACTTTGGAACCTTTTAGACTGCCTTGAGTGTGCCCCTCAGGTGACAAACCCAGGTTCCTGCACCTCATTCTGGACAGAACCACATGGTCCATCCACTCTGGGACTGGGTTTCTGGACATCAATCCTAATTGTGTTGACACCCAACTCAATTTGGCATCTGTAAGCCCTTTTGCTCTGGGGACCTGTGATTAGTCATGTTGACCAAAGCAACTCAGAAACAATGCCTTTCACACAAAGTATTGTTTATTCATTTCCCCTAAGGCACAAAGCATACAGAGCAAAGTGTAGAAACAATAAATGGCATGGGTATTACACATCAGTCTTTCCTTGCCAGATTTTTGTAAACTCCCTTCATTCCAGCTAATCCCCCACTCTTGCTCGGAGAAAACCAACTGTCCTGCTGACAGCAGGCTTTCTCTGTCTCCCTGTGTTCCCTTGCCAGCCTGTCAGCTCCCCTCACACTTCCAGGGCCACTCATTAATCTCCCACCTTTGTCTAGGCCTTGGTGGCTAAGTGGTGTTTTGTTTTTTAACCTCTCCTCTTAATCTTAGCAAAACAGCTATGTCATCAGGGGCTGAGGAGTCACCTCTTCACAGCTATAAAACTGGCTATTCTGAGTGCTTTCTATCATAGTTTTATCTTTCCCACCTGGTTGCTTTAACAACCTCTTTTAGCTAATTCTGTAACAAGTAACTCATCATAAACACAGACACAGAGGTATGTACCATATTCATGAAACATAAAAGTTATTTCCCAGTTTATCACAGTGGTGCTAAAACTGTACTATGACATAAAACTGTAGAAAAATATTGGGCAAAAACATGCACACAAAATAAAGCTTCTTCAGGTTGGGGAAAAACCCTTAAATTTGACATGCACAATGAAGCTAACTAAAGTCTGCCTTCAGACTGCAATGTACTGTGGTGCAGAATAAAAAGAGTGAGAAATAGAAACAGATGTTACTTTCTCAGAATACTTGATTTTCTCGTTATGTTTTTTAAAAAGATAATTAAATGGTTATGACAGCAACTTTATTTGCATTGTTCAACTGAATAAGAATAACACTTGAAGACATATACAGTATCTGGAAAACTCAGATATCTAATAATAAAATTGTTCAGACGTTATTAAAAAGCTACAGAGCTTCCTCTGGTGTGACCTGCCTCTCTCCAGAACTGGAGAGTTGTTTCTGGCTCGTGTAAGTGCATATAAGATATGCAATGAAAGATCTGTGGCATGGCTGTCTCTGGCCTGTGTCAGCTGAGTTAAGCTTACGGGGCTCAGACTCTGGGGGCTATAAAATTGCAATGTAGACATTCGAGCTTGGGCTGGAGCCTGGGCTCTGAGACCCTTCACCTTTTTGTGGGGTTTCAGCGCCGGGGCTCCAGCCTGAGCCCGAATGTCTACATTACAGTTGTATAGCCTTACAGCCTGACCCTGTGAGCCTGAGTCAGCTGACCTGGGCTCTGAAACTCAGTGCTGTCGATTTCCTTCTTTTTTTTTTTTTTTTTTTTTTTTTTTATCACAAAGTAGACATACGCATAGACTGTGATGGAGTCACCTCAGAACCATCTGCTTGTTCATAAGAAATCAATCGATTTAGTTTGTCTTTCACTATAAGGCAATGTTTTCCAGACTTTTAATAATTTATATGGCTTTTCACTGAACCCCACTAATTTTTCAGCTTCCTTCTTGAACTGTGAACACCAAAATTGGACCGTGTTCCTGTCGCAGTCACACCTGTGCCAAATGCAGATGTAATATTATCTTTCTATTCCTAATGATATCCCCCGTTTATACACCCAAGAATTATATTAGCTCTTTTGGCCACATCATCACTCTAGGAGCTCAGGTTAAACTGATTACCCACCATAAGTCTGAAGTCTTTTTCACAGTTGCTGCTTCCCAGGATAGAGTCCCCCATCCTGTAAGTATAGCTTGCAGGCTTTGTTCCTAGAGGTATGACTTTACCTTTGACCATATTGATACACATATTGTTTATTTGCACTCAGCTTACTTTACAATCTAGATTCTCTGTGTTAGTGACCTGTATTCTTCATTATTTATGACTCCCCCAGTCCTTTGTCATTTTCAGACTTTCTCAGTGATAATTTTGTTTTCTTCCAGGTCACTGATAAAAATGTTAAATAGCACAGAGTCAAGAACCAGTTCCATGTTGGACTGGCATTGATTCTATAAATTAATCGAGTCCTGTATCAGCCATTCCATTATCTTGCCTAGGATTGATGTCAGATTGCCAGGCCTATAATTACCTGCTTACCCTTTTTAAATATTGCACAACATTAGCTTTCCTACAATCCTTTGGAACTTCCTCAGTGTATGAAGACTCATTGAAAATAACCATTAGCAGTCCAGAGAGCTCTTCTGCCAGTTCTTCTAAAGCTATTGGATGCAAGCTATCTGGTTCTGCTGATCTAAAAATGTCTAACATTGGTAGTTGCTGTTTAATATCCTCCAGTGTTACAAATGGACTGGAAAGTATGTCATCATCTTCTTATGGTCTGAATACATAATCTAGCTTTTTCCCAAAAACAGATCAGAAAATTTATTCAACACTTCTTTCTTTTTAAATAATATTATTGACAATTCAACCATTTCCATAGAGCAATGGATCAATATCATTGTTAGGCTCATTTTTGTTCTTAATATACTTAAGCTTCTTATTTTTCTTGCTTTGAACATAAGAACAGCCATACTGAGTCAGACCAAAGGGCCATCTATCCCAGTATCCTGTCTTCCAACAGTGGCCAATGTCAGATGCCCCAGAGAGAGTGAACAGAACAAGTAATCGTCCATCCCCTATCACCCATTCCCAGCATCTGATGGTCATTAATTTCTCTTTGCGTCTTTTTCCTTCCCTTATCAATTTTCTACAATTGCTAGCTTCTAATTTATATTCATTGCTATCAATTTACCCTTTTTCCCATTTGATATATATTGTTTTATTTTCTTGTAGTTGCCTTTCTTAGTTCTCATCTTTAAAGTCTCTTGTGGAGGAGACATCAACTGCCTAATGGATCACCTCTCCCTCTCCCATTCAACAAATATTGTGATCAGCGGGTACACTGAAATCCAAAACACAGCTAATATGATCTAGAGACAAGTCATTTTCAGAGAAAAAGTCTAACTGTGGAACTTCCTACAGAGCAGTGCAGTCCCGTCACTTAACCTAACTCTATCATGAACCAAAGTACTCTCCACTCCCAATAGATTTCCACCCAAAAGAAAAGACATCACAAGGCATACAGCACCATCAGCAGGTTAGGTGCACATGCAGTCCTGCACAGAGATTGCTGAAGCTTAAATTCTTGTATTGTCACTGAGATACTACAGTGATTGACCTTCTAAATGCATGTATACATAGATAGAACTGAATTGAATATTAATCAAAGACTGTTCACTGATTGACAAGATAATGTGCTGAGGCCCTAGATTGAGGGGATAGTTATGATTTCTGCTAGATTTACAAAGTGAATTCCTCCTCTGACTTGTATCCTGAATTAGAAGTGATCCATGATATTTGTGGTGACAAATTTCTGTTCCAGATGAGGCAGATGCGTTTAGTTAGCTGTGTTTCATTTACGTATGAAGAATGTCCTTCACTCCTGTTCCCATAGAGCATCACTACCAGAAATCTTGTGACCATACTTACTTCCTCCACTACAATTCATTCCCTCCTCTCAGTTCTGCCATCTTCCTAGCTAAACAACTCTACTTCTCCAACGTAATTGAACTACATGTTCACAATCCCAGCCACCTTTTTGCTACCTCAGTCTCCTCAAACCCTCCCCTCCTCCACTGCTTTCTCTGCACTGGTTTCTTTCAAGATATCTTAGTGGATGTCTAGCCATGGACCTCATCCCCACCTTGCCTGTCACCCCAGCCCATAACCTGGGCATAATCTTTGATTTGGACCTCTCT
This sequence comes from Chelonoidis abingdonii, assembly GCF_003597395.2. NCBI lineage: Eukaryota > Metazoa > Chordata > Testudines > Testudinidae > Chelonoidis > Chelonoidis abingdonii. Next base: position 141,809,916 of record NC_133771.1, read on the forward strand.
GTAGGTCCTCATATCCAGGATGTCTACATCTTGTTGATTCTTTCTGCATAACATATGTAAGATATGACTTTTCTTATCCATTTATAGAACTGAAACTCTTGTCCAAGCTCTCATCTCACATCTCAGTAATTGCAACAGCCTTTTCTATGGACTTGACAAATGTAATCTTTCCCCACCTATATCCATTCAGAATGATTTGGCACAGATCATTCTCTTATGCTATTGCATTGGCCATGTCATCCTTCTCTTTGAATCCCTCTACTGGCTCTCCCCCTTCTCTATCACATCAAAGAGAAGCTGCTGGTCCTTACTTTTAAGACTCTTTACCATCGATCCCTTACATTCTTGTTATGTCATTCAATACTGGAATGTCAGTTCCCACTCTAATTCCCACTTGTTAAATTTTGAAACAAGCACCTTTGTCCTTTCTCCCATGCTGCTCCTCATGTTTAGGAGAAACTCCTCCTGTCCCCATAAACATCTGCAAAGCTGTTTTTTTGTTTAGTGTTTGTACAGTGACTGGGGTGCTATGGTGTTACAAATAATAGATACGAATGATAATGATAAGTGAGCCCATAGCATATCACAGTGTTCTCTAATGGCTTAATGTGGATGTTGATGGGGAAGGATCAAGCCTTATAAACTCTGCACATTAGACAGGGTGAAAATCACCATCATTTTTATGGCAACATTTTAATTTCCAGCTAGGTACGGTCTGTATTTCATTTAGTTAACCCTGCAGATATAGGAATTCTACATCACTTTCCAGCAATGTTTCTGGATCCCATATATAGGAGAACTTCACTGCCTTCAACAGGAATTGTCTGTCTATGGATTGCAAGACCAGACCAATGTGTGTGCATTTTCTCGTTCTTGTTTTTTTGTATATACTACTCGGTCCACTGATAATCCTCCGAAGTATCTTTTCTCATTTATATTTTTCAGATCATTTCCTAACAACTATTGGGATAAGTTTGTTAAAAGAAAGGTAATGCTATATATTGTTTTTCAATAGGCTTTATTACTTTTTTCAGTTTTTTAAGTTTATTGGAATTTTGTGCTGATTTTTGGAGTAATAGAAGATGGTACATTTCTCTAATATATATGTATATGCTTATGTACTGTAGATTCCAGTGTCTACCATTCTACACTATTTTAAATTCCTCACCCACTTTGTGCATATAGTTACACATTTTTTGCATACAAGTTGGGCGATTAATTTTGAAAATGTGTTCCACATAATTTAGAGATCATGATGGTCCCTTATGACCTTAGTCTATAAGTTTATGAGTCTTTGCCTTTTTAAATAAAAATCAGAAATGTAAGATGCATGTGAAATTATGTATCTGTGTATATTACATACACACAACCATATATTTTTTGTATATGTATATATCTACCTATTTATAGAAGATTATCCATAAACAGATAGATAACATTAAGGAGTTGTGAAAGCTGCTTAAATATGAACAATGATGCTAGTTTCTTATAAATATTACTGTCAACCGCTTCTCCAGTTTCCACCAAAAAAAACCTGACCTTCCTGACAATTTTATAGATCACAATATCATCACAGGAAAAAAATCTTTCTAAGGAGTCTGATAAAGTTCAAAAAAGGACTCTTAATGTCATTGATTCAGTTTCCTGCCTGTCACACAGGCTTCATGCCATTGTGACGCCACTGATTTCAGAGAAGTAATGTTTTTTATTGAAAATTTATCAGAAATTGCCTTTTAAAATATTTCTCACTTTTTGGCTTGTAATAATTATTACCTTGGCTAAAAAATTATGTTTTGTTAGCCTTGCTGAGGAAGATGCCATTTGTATATTTGAAGGGGTTGTTGGGAGATAGCGGAAGTCTGCACTTAAGTTGTCTAGGAAGGCTAATCAGGGTCTCATAAATGAAAATATATTAAAAAGTAGCCAATGGAAAGCTGAGGGGAAAAAGAAAGGAAGATGTTTTCAATCAGACTGCAGAATGCCTGGTTTAGTATGCTGGGTTAAAGAAGTATTCTGAACGGACGTGAGTGTCTTAGAGGCAAAATGTGGTGTTTTAAGGAAGGGTTCTTTGTTTTACATGCTTTTTCTGCTCCCCAGGGTACTGCCTGAGTCACAATAATGCAGAACTGTTTTTATGCATATACATACCCCCTCCCCCCCCCCCAAAAGGCCTCAAAATGTACAAAAAATATCCACCGAGGTCTAAACCACAAATTATTAGGAGACTATACAATACTATTTCTTATTTAGTTATGTGCCTGTAATCTGTAATTTTTTCCTTTGGGTATATTTTTGCAAAGGTTAAAAATAAGTAAATCTTGTGGGATAAGAGTGAGTAATGAAGTATTTGGAAGTGATAGGGGACTGGTTACATCCCATAATTGTTCATGTCCAGCTATTTTAATGTTTGCAGATATTTTGTGAAAGGGACAGAATATATGTAAGAATAGATATAATAATGTTTTTGGGTGTTAGCTGAAATTCACTTTCAACTGTTAGTCCTGTTAATGAGGTTTATTAACCAGATATATTAAGCATATTTACAGTAACTTATTTTAAGATGGAAACAATTATGTCTTATTTAATAAGATGTAAAAGAATAATCAGAGTAATGAAAACATTACCATGCTCCCACCCAACTGATTGTGTTAAACATTCCTCTAATCTTTAGGTTATGGATAAATACGGGGAGTTCTATGGCCGGGACAGAATCAGTGAGTTACTAGGAATGGATAAGGCAGCTCTGGATTTTAGCGACGCCCGTGAAAAAAAGAAACCAAAGAAAGATAGCTCCTTATCTGCTGTGTAAGTACTTCTTTCTGGTTTTGTGTATAAGTTAAAATCAAGCATTTGAATTTTGTTATTAAGCATTTGAATTTTGTGGCTGTGCTTTATAGGCGCTGATTCCATGGGTGCTGTAGGGCTGGAGCACCCAGGGGAAAAAAATAGCAGGTGCTGAGCATCCACCAGCTACAGCTGTTTAGCAGCACTCCCGATCAGGTGTTTGGCAGCTCAGGGAGAATGGCAGGTTAGCGGAGGTCTCGAGGGGTAGAGGCAGAGCGAGAGTTGGGTCCGGGGGGGGGGGGGGAGGCGGAGTGAGGGCAGGGCCCTGGGCGGCGAGGCCTCAGGCGGAGCAGGGGTGGAGCATCCCCATGAGGAAATAAAAGTCTGCACCTATGCTGTGCTAATTCTGTACATGATAAATGTTCTTGATTTTATGATTTAGTGAATGTCATGGACAAACAGAAGTTAGAGAGGTATAGTAGACAGAGAAGTCATAGGACAGCAAATTATTTTATGGCTGTGGATTTATTTTGTTACATTACTGTTTGAATGCATAATATTACCATTGTTTTAATAAAGCCTAATGATAGCAGTGTTGGAAATTTTATTATCTTCATTTGATGGTTCATGCAATACTAATCAGCCAGACAAAATGGACAGTGTGGTACACCATACACTCCAATTTTAAAAACAAGTAAAAAGAAATTACATGTGGTTAATAGACAATGCCATGAATGCTGTATAATCTAGAAAATTAAATGTGGAGTCTTCGAAACTTTGCTTAATTGGTTTTATGCAGTGCAATTGTAGCTGTGTCAGTCCCAGGATATTAAAGAGACAAGGTGGGTGAGGTAATATCTGTTATTGGACCAACTTCTCTTGGTGAGAGAGACAAACTTTTGAGCCACACAGAGCTCTTCTTCAGGTCTGGGAAAGGAACTCCCAGCATATTAGCAAAATGCAAGGTGGAACAGATTGTTTAGTAGAAGTAGTTGGCACATATTGTAGGGGACCATTCAAGGTAGAGAGGCCTGTTAACACCTCTGCAGTCATAGAACAAAAAGGGGATTAGTGAGGTTACAGATTGTTGTCCTGGTCTGTGGGAATCTTGCTTCTGATGATGAGCTTGGAGAGGGTGGGGGGTTGTTTGAAGGCCAGAAATGGGGGGGGGGTGGGAGGGAGGGATTAGGAAAATTTCTTTCAGGATGGGGTTATCATCAAATATATGTTGTAGTTGTTTGATGATACCACTAGTAACATGCTCACTTTACTATATGTCTATCAAAGTCACCTTCTTAGTAGCCATCACATTGGTGAGAAGGGTAAGGTGAGCTGGTGGCCCTTATGGCTGACCCACAACTGTATTGCATCAGGATAGTTTCATGGTGACTATAACTTAAGTTTATCCCAAGAATAGTCTCTGACTTCCACATAAATCAGACTATACTTTGGTCCACTTCATTCAGTAGACTTTCTGAGGAGGAAAACAAATGTAGTATTTGGAAAAGAAAAACCTTTTGCTTGTAGAAGCTGAATGAAGTGGACCTTTAAAAGAAACTGTGACTATATTGGTGCTTTTGAAGGTGGTGGACTAATAGCACAGGCAGTTGCCAAACATAGTACAGGCAGGTTCTGTACAACTGCTAGAGCGCTATTCTGCCAGTTCATCAATACTATGACCTGTGACATCCTTGCAATTGCAGACTTGGCTCTCTTGATGCCATAGTGTTTTTGTGTTCCATAGTGTTTAGGCAAATGTTCACTTGAAACTAAGGTGAAACCGCCAGACTTAACTTTTTTCTTAATGGAGTTGTAGATTTGTGCATTTGTTCAGTTATACGTTGTCTTAGAAATCCTGCAACTATTTTGAAGCAATTAATTGTTCAGGTGGTATTTGCATACTAGCCACCAATATAAGCATTCTGAAAAATTTAAAAATTACCATCACAACCAGTTTTAGTTTCTACTTTTCTGCATTTGAGAGGATTTTAGAACTATTTTTTCCATCATTTAATGCCATTTCACTCTCTAACTAAGGAAGTTATTAGATAATGTGGTGACAATGATTCTTAGAAAAGCAAAGTTGTGGAGAAGAATTAGCTCTTAATCTGTTTTATAAAATGTAAGGTGTTTTAATTGTTACCACATCAAAAGTGTAGAAGTACAGGAATGAAAAGACTGTGAGCAACCAAATATGTTCCCAAATATACATACAACCATTAAGCACAAATAGGTCACCCCTATATAATACAAACCAAGAAGAGTAACTACCCTAATCCAGAACCCAAAAAGCTGTAATGACTTTCCAAGTCGGTGGCAGACAGAAAGATCTTACTTGGTCTCCACTTTGTCTTTCTCCCGTGCACCTCAAGGAAGTGACTGAGTTCTCTTCTCCTCATGAAAAGTGTGTAGTATCTATTAATTCAATGATGCATCCAAGGCAGGAAGAGTAGAGGGACACAAGACTTGAAGCAGTGGAAGTTATTACTGCCATTACTTTCCTTGTCCTCCAAAACTGGGTCATCTGAAAATACTAGATCCTCCAGGATTAAAGAGAATGCCTTTTGACCTGCCAAGGCCCAAATGTAGGATGCAGTTTGTAAAAAAAAACAAAAACCCAAAACAAGGGAAACCAAATTATTCACTCAGTAAACTAAAATGCTGTAGGATTCATTCATGTAGTGTAAATAATGCTTTAGTTAGTGCTATTTCTTGATTCTTTACTTCTGATGTAAAAAAAAATTGTCAACACGAAAAGTGAGAGGACACCAAATTTTTCTGAAATGTAGGTAACTTTGGGACTAAAATGAGGGGCATTTTGAGAGATGTACTCACTAAGTTATCAGAAGAATCCGGGTCTGAAAGGTGCTTCTAGGGTCTGCATAATCCCCTCCTTTAGGACTGGTTCAGTGCTCCCAACCTTTAGGATTCACAGTAGGTATCCTATGTTCTAACTGGGCAGCAGCCCCTTTTAGTTAAGTGTTCCTTATCTGGAGAGCCTCAGGAGTGAGGTGCATGCCCTCTGTGAGTGCATGCCCATGCAGAAAAGAAAGGGGGATGTAAGAAGCTGCTTACTCCCTTGTTCAGGCTACCCACCTTGCCACTAGGCTGCTACTTCCACTCCTGCAGAGTTTGACAGGGAGTAGGTGGGGCTATGTACAACTAAACTGATGCAGAGTGGAATGGAGTGGAAAGTGGAATGGCACAGCTTACTCCACCCCATGGCACCTCCTGCCCCAAGCAAGAGAAAAGCAGGGATTGATTAGGAATATGAATCTCAGTCTGGTTTGTGCCCTGCTCCTGCTCAACTACATGCTGCCCTTTACTTGAGCTGGATTATAAGGTTAAAATCCAACCCAAAGTGTCTGGAATTGAAAACAGTTTATCTTTATCATAGTGAGTTCCTGGTATGCCCTTATTTTGACATCTGTATCATCAGAGCTTGTTTACCTCAAAGAATAATCCATGTCCTTCACGTACTTGGTCTCTATTCAGGAAATTAGATATCAGGATAAACGACATAAGTGTTAACTTTTCTGGGAGAAATTACAGACTCTAAAATGAATTCTGCTTTCCTTCAGCAAGATAACTTGAGAGCTTAAGAAAAGTCATTGTCAAGGCAGCAGGTCAACTAGGAGGAGTAGTCAGATCTTAAATAACAGTATGTGTTCTGATGGCCTTCCTGTATCCTTGTCACCACTTTTGTGAAGCTAAGAACGCAGTACCTACAGGTATACCTACATGCTATATTGCTATATCATCTTCACTCAGTGAAGAAAGTTTATTCATAAATACATTGTCCTCAAGTGGTGGTGGTACCTTTTGGTTCTACTGTTCTCATATTTTCATCCAGTTTAGGGGTGGAGTGTCACCTTGCAGCTCATGGTCTGGAAACTACAAGAGACCAGGTTGTATATCAGTTGAACAGCTTTTGGCTCTTAGATTTTATATTTCAGCTATGAAAGGAAAAAAGATCACATCTCAACAGACAAACTGCAATACGTTATTTTGATCAGTCAAGATAGGGCCCAGCTCTTCTCCTCTGCAAGGGATCAAGTCTTGTAGTTTTGAAGGATATGTTGAAAACAATGGTGCAGATTTAATGGAGTTGCTCAGGATTTCACCAGGGTAAATGGCAGCAGAATCTAGCCTAATACTCTTCCATTTCTGCCTCACTGTACTAAGGCGCAGAGTACTCTCAGGCAGTCATCTGAATTGAAGGACTCAAGACCCAAAATAACTAGTCCATAGAGGAATATATTTTTCCCTCCAGGTAGTCATCTAAAGCTGTCTGCTTCTAGGCCAGTGTCAGAAGTACTGTTCAAGGATGCTCTCAAACCCATAGGAGTGCAACCATTGCTTATTCTTTTTGAATGTTTCAGACAACAAATGTGCATTCAAGTATGACAGACACTTGAGATCTCATTAAGCAGTTTGGAGGTGATCAGATACAAAGACTCCGTAATTTGCTTGTCCTGGGGAGAAAATGTTACATTATATGAAACTTTTCTAGCCAAGAAAGCTATTGAACACAATGTGAACTTAGCCAATAATATTTCAAGGGGAATTAGTAACCATACAAGTTTGTCCTTTTGATTTGCATCTGCAATAGCATGCCCTGTGTAACTTTTATATGATAACATTCTGTTAATTTTCTCAACTGTATCAAATAATGTGCAAACTTGAAATAAATAGGGTAATGAGATGATATGGAAAACAAATTGCTATAGGTATGAAGATAAGTAATAACACAGTCTTTAAAAAACATTAATACCAGTTGTATTTTGCTTAAAAACATAGATTTTCACATGATTTTGAGTACTGTGCACTGGATATGTAGTATATAGGTGGGGAAACTGAATCACAGATAGGTCAATGAACTTGCTTATGACCACACACCAAATCAGTAGTAAAAAGGGGGTTAGGACTCAAATACTCTTATTCTCCATGTGTGGCCTACTAGGCTGTACTTCTCTCTGTGTAAAAACTATTTCTATTTCTGTCAGCAGAGATTGTTTGTTAAAAACCCAGTGGTGCCACTTCTCACAGTGAGCAATCCTATGGAAATCAATCAGTGTTTGCATGTGGTAAGATACTAAATGAGTGTTAATACAGTATATGATTTACTGTATCATCTAAACCATTTCTGTGGTAGAGTAAAATTTATATAGTGAAAAATATGTATTATAATAGTAGTGTGAGAATGAGTGCAAAGGACAAATTTTCCACTAATCCAAACAACCACCAACTTTACAATTCCTCTGTGTTAAGTAAACTGTCATTTTTATAAGTAAAATCAACGTAATCACAATTAAAATATGTTGTGAGTTCCTTTGGACAGAGACTGTTTTCCTAATTCTGATCACACTTAACACAGGTTTCATATCCTTGTTACTTCATTAACTTTTGTGGGCTAACTACTGATTTATACCAGTGCACGTAAGGTAGAACTTGGTCTTCTGCCTTTTTGTTGACCTGTAAATCTCCTTGTAGACTTATGGTGCTATATAAATAGTAATTACTACTACTTCTAATGGAGGTTCAACTGATTTAATGACAAAATCTTCTCTGACTGGTAAACATTTAAACAAAGCAGAGAGATTTTTTCATTTTTAGTGGATTGTTCTGTCCATGAAATTGAGAATCTAACAAAACCTACTCTAACCTTGGGAAACCTGGGTTTAAGTCTTGAGTAGATTACATTATGTTAGGGTACGTCTACACTACGCGATTATTCCAATTATACATCAACTGGTTTTGTAAAACAGATTGTAAAAAGTCACGTGCATGCAGCCACACTAAGCACATTAATTCGGCAGTGTGCGTCCATGGTCCGAGGCTAGCATCGATTTCCGGAGCGTTGCACTGTGCGTAGCTACTCTGTAGCTATCCCATAGTTCCTGCAGTCTCCCCCGCCCCTTGGAATTCTGGGTTGAGATCCCAGTGGCTGATGGGGCAAAAATCATTGTCGCGGGTGGTTCTGGGTAAATGTCATCAGTCATTCCTTCCTCCGGGAAAACAACGGCAGACAATCGTTTTGCGCCCTTTTTCCCTGGATTGCCC
>NC_133771.1:141820275-141829124 GCF_003597395.2 Chelonoidis abingdonii
TAGTTCAGATTGCTGTCCAGAGCGGTCGCAGTGGAGCACTGTGAGATACCGCCCAGAGGCCAATACCGTCGATTTGCGGCCACACTAACCCTAATCCGATATGGTAATACCGATTTTAGCGCTACTCCTCTCGTTGGGGAGGAGTACAGAAACCGATTTAAAGAGCCCTTTATATCGATATAAAGGGCCTTGTAGTGTGGACGGGTACAGCGTTAAATCGGTTTAACACTGCTAAAATCGGTTTAAACGCGTACTGTAGACCAGGCCTTGGTGGCCTTAGGTAAACTCTCATAAGCACCTATCAGAGAACCACTACACAAATTGAGATGACAAGGGCACTACACCTGTCTACACTATACCTAACACTAATCATTGTTATTTGCTCTTTATTTGAAGGAGCACTTAATTCATTCATAATTCCATGAGGGAAGGTGGATAATATTTTCATATAATTATCTACGTTATAATTGTTCACAAAGTCCCCAATCAGAATAGGATCTATTTGTGCTAAACACTTCAGACAGCTCAAATAGTTTCCACTCCATAAAGATAAAGAACCAAGAAGTGTCTCAACATGTGAACAGGGCTTAGTGTCCAAGCAAGCAGCCATGGTGATGACTCTTGTTAGTTCCTTGTCTCTCCTATTTAAAAAAAACATGGTTTATTTGTATTATGAAAAATGTAGCTTTAAGTTTTGGAATCTTTTGTGGTGAAGAAGCATCAGGGTTCAGAGGAAGAGATTGTTGGAGTAAGAAGTAAGAATCAATCTGAGGGGGAAGAATGAGAGAAAGAGAAAGCATAATGGTAACGGGAAAGTGATGCTGGGCCACTGAAGGGGCTGAATGGTAGAAGGACAGCATGAGAGGGGATGGATCACTTGATGATTACCTCTGCTGTTCATTCCCTCTGAAGTACCTGGCAGGATACTGGGCTAGATGGACCCGGTATAGCCATTCTCATGAAGATGGCCAGGAACTGGTAGCAATACAGCAAATGAGTAAATGCTGAAGAGAGTGTATACAATAATTTTTACTGGTAATAGAATGCTAATTGTAAATGACAACCCTGGCACTGAAATCAATGAAGGAACTGTTGCCTAATTCCTTCCCTCATAGCTTCGGTTGCCTTAAGAGACCAGAGAGTGGAGAGTAATAGGAATCTGGGCTGGCCAGTGGAACTGACTGGCCTAATAGAGAAACTACATGCTGTAACCCTTAAAGTGGTGCATAACAGTTTGTGTGATGCTCTGTGTACTGAGGAACTCCTAAAGGCGTTGTGCTTCTCTGAGATAGTTTCTGTTATGCTTCTCTGGCAGGCATGGAGCTCCACACTGCCCCCAGTGCAGGGCTATGCCAGAATGGCACAGTCTAATCCATGGAGAGTTGACATTCATTTTGTTGCTGCTGTTAAACATACTAAATTTGCTCTCCGTGATTAAACCCTCTCATCTCCCTCCCTCACCAATTTCCCAGCTTCATTTCTACTATCTTTATAACCCTTTCTTTCAATAGCTCTCATCCCTAGTTTCAGTAGGACAAAGATACATGAGATTTGTTTATCTAAATATTTTCCTGCTTCTGTTTCAGATAGGAACATCCCACAGTAACAGCATGTTCTCTATATGAATTCTACTATTCCTTCCAACTTTAGGAGAAACAGGACAATTGTAGCTTATTATACCTACAGGGTAATGCACTTATGGTAAAATGGATGATGTGTGATTTCTTACTGAGCAATTATATGAATCTCCTTTTTTTGCAGGCTAAATTCCATTGACGTAAAGTATCAGATGTGGAAATTAGGAGTTGTTTTCACTGATAATGTAAGTTCATTTTACTACATGTATAATAAAATAAAACAGAGCTCTGAGCATGAGGAATTGGTTGAAATGTATGAGGTCTGATTACTTTTGTATGCTACTGATAACAATTTACTAATCTGATATGGGAGGTAATATTGCTTTTTAATCCTGACCTATGAACTTGGACAGGAAGCCAAACTCCCTTCTCAGTTACACAGGTAAAAATCTGCAGGAACTTCCTTGACTTCAGTAGAGTTCAGTTGGGTCTTTCCCTGATTTGTTTTTGTGTACCTCAGTTGTGTACAGAAACTTGCAACAATTTGTGTGTGATATTTTGTGAAAATAAGAAAAGAGTGAATCTGAATTATTTTAGTGTGGGTATCAACTTTAATCACAATTTCTCATGCGAGGCTTAGATCTATTTCCATTTTATATGTGTAGCCACTGAGAATTACTAGAACAAGTACAGACAGCAATAGCTGATTTCAGTGGAGCTACTCTGGATTTACACTAGTATATCTGGAAGTAGGATTTGGCACAGAATATGATTTATTAACTCTACTCCTCTTCATTTCCATGTTAAAATAATACCCAACCTTTCAGTGTATCAGACCTTCAAATTATATCCTGTCACAGTGTGAGCATGACCTTTGAGGGTTAGGGATCAGCCTCCTCCATGCCAGGCCTAGTCACTTCCCCAGATGAAGGGAATGAATGCAAAGGATGGGGAACTGGTGACTGAGAAGCAGGCCTGTTGGATCTGGGGTTGGGGTGGGAGCTTACTGGGAAAGGGAAGGTGACAGTTCTCCTGCGATCCCAGGCTTAAGAACCTGCAGGGAACAAGAGACCACTGATGTAAGAAGGGTGCATAGGACTATGAGCCTGAAGGGAGAACATAAGCAAGAGGAAGCTCTGATTAAGGACTGGAAAGACTTTTGAGTCAAGAAGGAGGGTTATATGGATGCTGAAGTCCATCATAAATTGAAAGAACTAAATGAGCCCAGAGAAGAGGGCTGGAAGGTTTGGAGTGTTATTTTATGGTAATAAACCACACTCTGAAAGGGGAGCAGTACTGTGAAAAAAACAGATATAGTGGTTTGTTTGATGTGAAATTGAAGGTGAACCAAAGCAGTGGCATGACCAGTGCTGGATTGGAGGTAAGCCTGCCTACATGTCCATTTTCTTGTATGTTTCTCATACTTTTTCTTACCTCTTTTGCCAACTATGAAAGAGATTTCTTCCCTCAGATTCCATCTATTTCTCTTGCTGAATGCTAAGGTGAAATTATAATCCTGACCATTTCAGAGCAAAAGGCTATGATCTCAATCATGGTTGGGTTGTGGAGTTATAAGCTCTTATTCCCTCATAAATATCTAAAACAACAGCATTCAGAATAGCAATAAAACCCTGACAAACCAATACTTATTTTATAAATATCCATGTGTTTACAAGACTGTTCTGAGGTTAGTCCTTCTTTAATAGCAGAGATCCAAACATTAAAGCTATGTGGGAAGTGATTTTCCTGTCCCATAACAATTCTCAGGTTACTGAAAAAATGTCCTGTCCCAAATTGGGATGAAAAGCAAAAATCTCAAAATTTTTGCAAACTGAAAATCCATAAATAAATAAATGGTTCGGGTCAATCAAATCTTTTTGTTTTGATAATTTCAAAATATTTCATTTCTCTTTGAACCATTTTAATATTTTCTATATTTTCTTTACTATAATTTGATTTTGTGAATGAAAAATAATTTGGAATCAGAAGAGCAATTTTATTTATTGGAGAATGTTGAAACTATTAGAAGAATTTTGAAATTCACTTCAAAAAAATTTCAAGTTGAAAAATTTGTCAAAACTTACTCTTTCTTGTGGATAGGTTTGAGTTTTGACAAACTGGCATTTTCGACAAAAAACATTTTGTTGGCAAACTCCTAACCAGCTCTAGCAAGCATTGCTGTAGTAAACCACCATACCTGAATACCCAACAGAAAGGCAAGATTGAGCTCTAATATAATTCTTTCTTTTACTTTGTTACTAAGGTAAGACTGGTTATTACTCAAAGGCTGTAGATTTCATTTCCTGTTTTCCTAATGCAATTCTCTTTTTTTTTTCTGATAGTCTTTCCTTTATTTAGCCTGGTATATGACTATGTCAATCCTTGGCCATTACAACAACTTTTTCTTTGCTGGTCATCTCCTTGACATTGCAATGGGATTCAAGACACTACGAACTATTCTGTCATCAGTAACTCACAATGGCAAACAGGTATCAAGCTTCATTTCCCTCTCCCTTTTTTGCTAAAGGAATGCACAGTTAGGTTCATCCCCATGCCTGAATTCAAATGGACTAGGGGAAACTTTTCTCAAGGATTAAAAGGAGAAATGTTCTTTCATTGCAAAGTTTAGTCTTGTATTGATAAGGAAGCCGGGCTGGAGGATAATCATGATATCTGACGTTATATTTCAGACATATATTGAAGAAAATAACCAAGTTTTACTGTCAATTTAGTTCTGTTATAGCAGCACTCCTATGCTTCAAGGTTGAAAGTCTAACCAGTGCAAAAGGCCCACACAAGCACTTACTTCAGGGCAAATACAGGTCATCCTCTGGGTGCAGACACCCTCCTAGCAACTCAGCTGATGCTGTTCTGCTACATAGGTCGGGATAGGATAGGATTTGGGAGTTTGCTCTGCAGTGCCACCCTGTGTGCCACCATGCTAGGGGTGAAGCAGAGAGAGGGCCAGAGGATCTGCTGCTACATGGATCCTTCCATTACGCCTCCCTGTGCAGAGGGTGTGTTGGAACTCCAGCGGCTACTACAGTCTGAGCTGTATTAATAGCCACAGAATGGCAATGTATATACTGGGTAGCCTTCTTTTCCTCCCCAGCTATGAATATATCCAGCTCCGAGCTAAATTAAACAGATTGGGGGGCTGGGCTGAAATTTTGTACTTTAATGCAGAATTTAAGCGTGGCTTATTCTTTACATAAGAGCCTTTGAGTTTGGGTTAATTTCACCTACAATGCAAATGAGGATTAAAGATCCTGATAAATTAGTCACGGTTTTTTGTTGTTGTTTGTTTTTTCTTTTTGTTCTTGTTGACAAAAAACAACACTGTTCAAGTTGGCTAGATGTGATTTGGACCACAGCAATGTAAACCACAAAAACAGCATTTCATGATTTTGCTGTTAGTAACTAGTAACTCATCAGCTGGCAGACTGCAGTTTGCATCACAAAAATTTCAATTTAAACTAGACCTGTCTGACTCCAATGTAATTGTTGAGTGATTTGTAGAAATGGACTACTATGCTTTATTTTAGCAAATTAATACAAATGAAATGTGAGTCTTTAGCAAGCTCTTGATCTGTGTGAGTGAGTGTGATGTGAGTAGCTATTAGATGCAAGGTGAATCCTGCCCTCAGCTATGTTGTCCATATCACCAATTGTACAGGGACTGCTTATAGTCTAAATTATGCAGTGAGGCACCCCCCCCCCCATATTGAAGGGCAGGAGAGAGTCCTGCTTATTCGTACACATTGACAAGCTATTAATCAGTTTCTTACCTAAAAAAGGGATTTTCAAACTCTACTCCGTGGAGCTCACGAACTCTGTCTGCAGAACTAAATATTTTGAGAGTGAAGCAATAGGGTTCTTGGGATGTTGGGAGGGGAGGTTTGTCAACAGAATTAGAAGGTTGGAGAACACTGACCTGGAAATGCTGCTTTAATTGGGAAATGATGGATAAAATTCAAGTACTCCTAATCAGAGACTGTATATACAGAATATTGGATGGTAGTAAAGTGATATTAAGGACTGAACTGAGAATATTTCATTCTTTTATATGAAGTTGTCAGATTAAAAGTTTTAAGCCATTTTCCAGTTGACTTTTCCAGGACTTCCCTTGCAATTTCCATTTTCCAGGACTTCCCTCACAATAGTTGTTTGGGATACATAGTGAAAAATCTCTTTTTTCTGCCTCTCATCTCAGATTTGTTGTTCTAGGAAACTTGTGTGGCAAAACTATCTATTTGCCTGATCTATGTACAGTTATGTAGGCCCCATGTGTGTTAGGCTCTACGTGCTTGAAACATGAAGGAAATAAAAGGGAATATGTTTTAAGGCAAAGGCAAGAATGGCCACCCCAAATCTCTGCTTTGTCTTTCTGGAGTCTCTCAAATATTTGTAGGACAGTGGATTGTCCCTATTGTGTTTCCATTCCATTATCTGTGCAGGGGATGGTTAACGCTCTCAGGGTACGTCTACACTGCACGATTATTTCGAAGTAGTTTAAACCGATGTTACAAAACCGATGTTATAAAATCGGTTTTGCGCATCCACAGTGCAATCAAAAAATCGATTGCTTATGTCCATGGTCCAAGGCTACCATCGATTTCAGAGCGGTGCAGTGGGTAGCTGTTTCCTCAGTATCCCATAGTTCCATCTGTGTGGTGTCAAGTGCTGTGGGGGAAAAATTGCGCCGGTGGTGCTGGGAAGCTCACCTCCTTTGTGAGCAGCAGACACTTTGGGCTTTTCGCGGAGTGCATTGGAGCAATACGCCATAGCACCAGACATCAAGGACCTGAGATACAAACGGTATCTGACCGTTGTCAACACCCGCGTTACTCTCGTGCTGAAACTGGAAAATGAATGCAAGGCAGAGGAGAGGAGGAGGCAGCTATTGCTGAGCGGCGAGGAGCAGCGATGAGAGATGGAGGAGAAATTCCATAACGCTGGCCCAGTTGGAGTACTGCTATTTAACGGGGCGAGACTATACTCCATTGAAGCCGATTTGGCAGCGGGAAAACAGCAAGACTGGTGGATGCATTGTTTGACGGTGGGGACGTTCGAATGGTGCGAAACTTTCGCATGCGTAGAGCTGACTTTCTGACTTTTGACATGCTTTTCCCCTGCCTGAACGCCGTAAATCAAACATGAAGAGCAGCACTCACAGTGGGGAAGCGAGTGGCACTGCCTCTGAAGCTTGCAAGTCAGACGTACGGTCAGTCGGATAAATTCTGGAGTGGGATAATTACTGTGGGGGCTGCATGAGCGCAGTGCAAAGCAATCGTTTAAGCTGCTGATAAGAAGGTTGGTGATCTCGGAACGTTGCCAGGTTGAAGTGGATGGCTTTTGCTGCTGGGTTTTCGAATGATGTGGGCATAGATGGCATTCCTATTTGCCCAGACCAGGAAGACCAGTACGTGAACGCAGGGGTGACTTTCAATGGTGCTGAAGCACTGGTGGCAACAAGGGACGTTCACCACATCACCGGGGATGGCAGGAAGGGTTATGACGCTCGAGTCTCAAGAGATATGTCTGTTTAAACGGCTGAGCAAGGGATTATATCCCAGACAGAAATAACGTTGGGATGTTAAGATGCTATAGTTTCGTGGGGACGCCTAAACCTTGATGCATGTCTGAAGACATACACTGGCAGCTGGAAGTGGTCAGGACTGTTCAACTACAGGCTGAGCAAGTGCGGATGGTGGGAGAATGTGATTTGGCGTTTAAAGGTGCCTGGCGATCATATTAGTCAGCTCAGCAAAAATGTCCGCTTTGCTATTGCTGCTTGAATGTGTGTCACATTCTTTGTGAGACTAAGGGGAGCATTTATGGCTTGGGTGGGAGGCTGAGCAAATACTGGCGCTGGTCGAGCAGCCCAGAGACAGGGGATTAAGAAGCAACCCTGGAGGCGCTGCGATCAGAGAAGCTGAACGAGTTTCAGAGCCAGGGGTATGGTGTGGCTGTTTGCTTCCTTCTTGATGAACCTGCATGATGGATTATCAGTGTAGCAAACACTCCTTTTCATTAACAGTGGCGAGGAATAAATTCGTATGTTTAATATATTTATTATTCATTAAAAGTAATTATGCTCTGTTAATCATGAGTTTGTCATTACTAGATTTCCTGTAAGTCAGCCCAGCTCCCTTTTCGATGTATTTGTATTACAAGGATATAAAAAAGGCAGAGAGTTAGGAAGGTGTCCTGATGCTGTGTTGGAAGGAGGGAGGGAAGTATAAGACATTGTAGCGTATTACAGCTTCCTTGAAACTCTGGAGGGGGTGTGGAGGAGTAGGCGGTGAGAAGCCTTCACCAGCGTTCTTACCGTCTGGGTTGAGGGAATATGGAGTGGGTTGCAGGGAGGTTAACAGGGAGCTGCGTGGATCTGCTATGGTGCTGCTCTTTCTTGAGAGCTCACATGCGTTGGGAGGATTTAGTTTGAGAATCGAGCGACTCGCGTTGTTTCTCCACGCTGGTCTTCCTGTAGCCTCTCAGATCGATTCCATGGTAATCTTTACTGTACTTTGCTACACATCTTACAATCATTCTGTTGTTCCTCTCATATGGCGTGTTTTATTCAATAATTTTGTGACATTTCATCTCGCGTTCTCTTTTCCTCGGTATCAAGAGCTCGTGATGGCATAGGACTTCAGAGAATGTGGCTGCATGGGGAGGCAACAGGGTGATAAGTTGTGGAAGATACCTATTCAGAGCCATGAAGTACTTTTTCACATGAACACTATCACTTACAGAGCAATGTTGATTTATCAAGGTGCATTTGTTCGTTTATAATTAGTGTCTTGTGAATGGTGTGTGCACCACACAGACGCAGGTCGTACGCGACGATGGTAGTGAGCTTTAAATTTGATTTCCGGGTTATATACCGTATTTATGTGCTTGCTCTATTGAGGATCAAGCCCAAACCCTCTTTCATATCAAAGCGATGGTCTATCCGTATACGATGACTGCTAGTGATACCTACTACCCGCAGCGGTTGCTGGTAGCAGGGAAGAATCCTGCTTTGCAGACGTGGAAAAATCGTCGGTATCTCTCCATCCCCGCGGCAAGTAGAAATAGCATGTTGCCTATTACATCATGATGTTCTAACAGGTAAATGGAGATATCTCTCTATGACAATAGCACGAGGAGGCGATAGTTTGTTTATGCATGCTGCAGTGCAATGCTCATGCTGCGTATAATTGTTTGCTAAAATGATGGCGTTGAAAATTACTATATGGGGGACGGAGAAGGCTGTCTTGGCAGAAT
>NC_133771.1:141829224-141872564 GCF_003597395.2 Chelonoidis abingdonii
ATGCCGATCTGTGAACGGTTAAGCGATTAATCGGATATCGGCATTTACCCGATTTTAAGTCGCAGTGTAGACCCTGGCCTCAGTAGCCTCTACAACTTAGTTAAATGTGTTCAACAAATGTCGTTAACAAGTGTTTTAGCAAATTTCATAGGCAGCTACCCAGTGGCATGCTGTGAGTTGAGTCTCTCCCTGACAGATGACTATTCCAGTAGGACACTTTTGGAGCAACCCCCTAAAAGGGCAAGTTATTTACTGTCAGTTTGAACAAGGCCTAGAGCACTGGGCATGTGCTTTTTTAAAAGTGTAACTAAATAAATTTAGTTTGGTATTTGTTATAGTAGAAAGGTGTGAGTCTCACACAGATAACAAGCCGACTACCTGCAGCCTTTGCTTCTTAGAATAATAAATAAGTGTGGGCATGAATAAAAATGAAATGACCCTTATATCTTAGCTTCTGGTGGGGAGCTATATAATTGTGTTTCCATTATATGCAGCTCTTTAGGCCCTGATAGGTGATGGTCAAATCTGTTGTAGGCACAAAGATGCTTCATTACAGTACTACTGCAAGAGCTAGGTCTTAAAGTTACGTCTGCGAAAGTAACAACCGCTACCGGCTTATGGCAAGTACGTTGTTACCGTACCTCTGCTGTAATTATCCGCATGATAACATCAAGTTGCGTGTTTTTTTTTTTAAAAAATACATGGGACAGGACATGCACAGAATGTGCATTTTTAAGTAAAAACGAATGCAGGGATGATACCCCTTGCTATCATTTAAGGAAGGCCCCCATCCCAGTTAGCTACTGAGTATAACTATGTACCATAGAAGTCAAATCCAGTACTCTGTCATCCTGTTTAATCAGGATTAGCCTGGTTACGGGGCCAACCAGATGATTCAGGGGGCCTGGGGTCTTTGCGGGTGGGGGGGGGGGCGCGCTTCGGCAGTAATGTTGCAGTGGGGAGTCCTTCCGCTCTGGGACCCGCCACTGAAGTGCCCTGAAGACCCACGCTGGGGGGCCCCTGCCACCAAATTACCACCGAAGACCCAGCTCTTTGGTGGCGGGTCCTGGGGCAGAAGGACCCCCCACTGCAGATCTTCGGGGCACTTCGGCGATGGGTCCCAGAGCCCCTGCCACTGAAGTACCACCAAAGAGCTGGAGCGGAAGAAACTCCAGGGGCCCGGGCCCTGCGAGAGTTTTCTGGGGCCCCCGGAGCAAGTGAAGGACCCCACTTCAGGCCCCTGAAAAACTCTCGTGGGGGCCCCTGCGGGGCCTGAGGCAAATTGCCCCCCCTCTCTGAACGGCCCTGGCCCAGTAACTGGAAGCACATTTTGCTCACACTCAATCAATGACCACTCATTGACATGATTACTAGACCTTAAGGTTTAACCCATTTGAAAAATTGCAAGAATCTCTTTGCAGGGTCTAGAAAATTGCTTTTTTAAAAGGTTGCAAACAATAATTTATATGTTAGAAAAGCAAACCCTGCTCTGGTTTCAACTTGAGAATTATAAACCAGTGCTAAGTTTTTTCATTCACTATGACTCATATTTACCAAGGAAAGAACAATATCTATTTGTTTTCCCATTATGATGACAACTAATGATACAGAAAAAGTATGATCTTTTACTTGCCTATCAAAAAAAAAAAAATTAGTTGTCGTTGACCAATGGGCAGGTAGAATTTTGCAGAGTTGATGCATGCATGTTTGGAGAGACTTGCAAAGCTGAGTTATGTGCACTTTAGGTTGGTCAAATTTTATCCTTCCAGCCACATGTCCTTTTAAGTGTCCAGATACTATTATGCAGATCTATAGCTTTTGCATGAAGCCTTTACAAGTTAAGTACATGGAATGTAAGGTGATATAGTACTTCATTAGTCAGGTAGTTATGAAACTTATTTGTTAAAATATTCATTCTTTTTGAATATTTGCTGCAGGAAATTGTAATTCACTTCCAACTACTTTTCATCTGGCTCAAGGCAATATTTTAATGCTGTAGCAATTGAGGACTGGAGGGGATTTATTGCCACTTATAAGAGGAGATATTATACTA
Source organism: Chelonoidis abingdonii (assembly GCF_003597395.2). Lineage (NCBI taxonomy): Eukaryota > Metazoa > Chordata > Testudines > Testudinidae > Chelonoidis > Chelonoidis abingdonii. The sequence goes on from NC_133771.1 coordinate 141,831,278, forward strand.
ATATCAATGTGCTGTTTTTGTTAGGATCCCTCAGGTATAACTGAAACTGTCACTATAAAATTATCATCAAACTAGATAGCAAACTTTTTAAACGCCACTTTTCTACACTACTCCAAGATGCACCGATTTTTGCAAGTTGGATCTGTGCAATTTGCTTCTGAAGTATAGTTTTGCATCAAAGTAGAAGTGCATGGAGATGAAGTAACACTTTCAAATAGTGGCATTGATTTACAGATTGATCAAAGCATATACTTAAATCTAATTGGTCAGTAAATCTAAAGCTGGTTTTAACTTCTAGACTCCAGAAAATTTTGTCTTCCATTTTAAAATCTACATGCATTAAAAATTTGCTCATTTAAAATTTCAAAAACAAAAGCAAAGATCTCGTATTTTCTAGTGTTCCACATGTTTATTAAAAGCTAAGGAAATTAGAAGATTCTGAAGGCTTTTTCTTATTTTGCAGCATACTTGCTTTGTGACCTTGGGCAAGTCTCTATCTCAGCTTCCCATTCTATGTAATGGGAATAATATTTAAAATCCATGGTAGATAGGTATAAGGCTTACATCATTGATGTTCTTAAAGTACTGTGAGATCCTTGGATAGAAGCTCGAAGTGAGTATCTGGCAAACTCAAAACCTGCTGTATGTACACAGAATTGACTTACAAGCATTTTAATTTCCCAGACATTGGGTATATAATTTAATAATTGTTACATTGGAATGTACTTGTGACCTGCACTGATATTATAAAAAAGAAACAGGAATGTATTTTTTTAAGCTTACAGAACAGAAATATCTTCTTTTCTGTCTGTATGTAAGCACATATCGGTATGGATATGAATTTACATTTTTGCTAATTTATATTTTTTTTCTTTTGCCTCAAAGTTCATTTTAACGTTCATGAGCCAATTTAAATCCTCTAACATTGCATAAAATACACTGATATTTTACTAAAATGAACAAAAATTCCTTTTTAAAATTTAGATTCGGGAGGGAGAGAGAGATGGGAGTGAATAAAGTGAGTTTATCTTCACCGATAAATTTATTATTTCTCTTTTTTCCCCATCATATAAGAAAATTGCACTGCGTGCTTTCATGGTGTTAATACATCCATCATATAATTCTCTCTTTTAGCTTGTGTTAACAGTGGGATTACTGGCAGTGGTAGTCTACTTGTACACAGTAGTGGCATTCAATTTTTTCCGTAAATTCTACAACAAGAGTGAAGATGGAGATATGCCAGATATGAAATGTGATGATATGCTAACAGTAAGTTTGTTTGCTTTTTGTTTACTTAAGTTATTATTGTATTTCCTGTCCCCCCTCTCCTATTCATGCAACTGTTCCTGAACAATACCTATAGCCAGAAGGCTGGCTGCTCACAACAGGAAGATTATCAGTGAAGCATGAAGGAATAAAAAATATAATACAAACCTGCAGGAGTTAGAGAACATGGCCACAAATGAGATGAAATAATGTGACATTAGTCTGTGCTATGATTTATCTGAGACTAAAAAAATCAAAGTCAGAAAGTTGTTTCACTGTATGAGGCATTCACAAAAGTTGCATGAAAGTACTTCTGAATGCTGCAGTTTGACAGGCCATACAGAGAGTTGTGTGGTTATTGTAAACTGTTACCAATATTTTCAAAAATAGGAGCCTAAAGTTAGGGCTCTAAAACCTGCCTGTTTTTCAAAAGTGCTGAATATCGAATGATTCCCACTAATCTCAATTGATTGATTAGATGTCTTCTGTTGACATTTCTCTCACTGGAAACTTTTCAGTGCTTGGTAGCCTGACAATTATTTATCCAATTTTTTTAAATTGCCATTTGAAAGGGTCTGTTAGTGTCAGGTTTTTCTGATTCAGAAGATCTTGCCTAGATCATTACAAAATCTCAGGAATGTACGGACTTTCTGATGTATTTTTTACATATTATTTACCTCATTTCCTAACAACAAATACCATGTATTTTAAAAATCCTAATTATGAGACAAATTGTAAAAGAAAATAACATTACTAAAAACCCTTATAAAAATGGTATGGTATTTTTCACAGTTGTTCACTTTCCTCTTTTGGCCTTTGCTTTGTAAGTCTCGAATTGCTTTGCTGTGAACTATTTGTGAACAAAATATTTATAAGATCATTCCTGTTACTGTATATTGCATTATGGCTCTTGGATTTATTATGCCTTTTCATAGCACCTAGCTATTGGCATTGGTGCATACTACAGGTCTTTTATTAAGGTGAAGTAGCCTTACGCTCTCCACAGCATACTTCTTAAGAACCAATTTCTGCTCCTGGTTTCACTGGTTTAAACCTAGTGAAAACTAGGAACAAAATTGACTTAGTGGAAATAATGCAGAGTTACACCAGTGCAAACCAGAGCAGAATTTGACTAGCTGTACAGCAATGACACACAGGGCCAGATTCTTCTATGTTATACCAGTGTAATCCCACTGATTTCCATGGAGCTACTACTGATTTACTAGAGTGCAAAATCAGAATTTGGTCCACAGCACCTGACAGCTTTCTCTGTGTTTTAAAGTCCATTTGATGTGAAATACATTAGGAATTCTCATTAGGAAATGGAAGGGTTTTCTTTTTGGCTTTAGCATGTTTGTAAATTAGTCAGTAGAGAACATCCACTTGCAAGTATGATCACCATAGCTGACAGTATCTCCTTGGAACTTTTGTAGCTTGACACAATTAATTCCATTTTAAATTTCCAACTGATTTCAGAGAGAAATGAAATAATTGCATTTCAGAATCCTCTTATCCAGTCGAGAGTGGAGGTTGTAGGGATGGGAGGAAGGCAAGGCAAGATGCAATGAGTGGACACTTTATGTATAAAGATAAATCAAAGGAATAAAGATACACTACTAATGAGATAGATTATCCCTGTGCTACAGGCCCACACTGGGATTCAAGGGCGAGTAAGAAACTGCTTGGCCTTCCCAGAACTTGGGTCTAGATGTATAGCAGTAAACAGGTACTGGGGACTTGATGCTCCTATGACCATATAAGTGGGTGGGGAGAAGTGAGAAATGGCTGGAACATGGACTTCACCTCTCCTAATGCACTGGTCAATGCAACTAACCTGGAAGTGCTATCAGGTTGTCCTCTGCAAGTGGAAAGTGCCAGAGGAGAAAGCAGGAATGATGGAAGGAAACATGACTTTCACAGGCCTGATGTGTTTATTGTGCTGGTCTTTCTTCAGCACCGCATGCACCGTTTATACAGGGAAGACTGCAAAAACACAGTCTGGTGCCTCAAGTAGCAGTCCATCACAAAAGAAGAAAAACATTCCATCCCAATCCTGCCAAAAAAAACACCCCAACAACATAATTCTGGACCTAATTTAGTTTATAAGGAGGCAGGTTTTGTTGCTCTTCTACAATAATATGTCCAAGTTACAAATGGAGCTTCAGACTGGGAAAGCCCTAATGTTCAAGGGTGTTCCATTTGTCTGAAATACTGTGCAATTTGCAGAGTGGCTCCTAGTTTTCTTGCCACATTCGTTAATTGGATCAAATTAAGAATGTTTTTAAGATGTGTGTTGAGATTACATTTCTAATTATAGCAACATGGAGATGTGATGTGATCCTATTCTGATCATAGTACAAAAGGAGAGAAAAGTGTAAAACAAACCAAAGAGTGAAAAAACTCTGATTTGGAACAATTTGTGTAAGATGGCATGACACATGTAAGCCTATTATTCAGCATCAGAAGAGAGTAATGAGTCAACCCCCTGCCAAACCAAAAAGCTATCAAAACCCTACTCTGCACATACAATTTCCTCCCTGAGGGGAGGATGAGAAAGAAATTGAACCACATGTGACAGATGTTAGTGACATTGTTTAATGCACGACTGGAAGGCGCTCAGATACTAAGATGACAAAGGTGGTATATTAACGTGAACAGAATAGATTTCTTCCTTCCCCATTCCTTGCAGACTACTCCCTTATCAAAGTCTGAAGAAAATATCAGAAGTCATCTAGTAGGGAATTTATATCCCTTATGAATTAATAGAAATCCCCAAATTAATACAAATTAATAAAAAGCCCACAAAGCTTTCTGGTTCTGAAGAGGTGTGAAAAAAAATACAGTAATTGCCCGTAATTGCAGCTTCTTCCACTGCCCTTAATCAGAAGGAGTCAGATTCTGCTACCCTTATGTATGTTGAGCAGGAGCTTAGTCTGCATTTAGCCCCCCGATCTAAATGTGAGTACTCCTGAAGCAAAATAATACTCAGTTGGAGCAATGGTCCTAGAATCAGGCATGAAATTCCTCTGCTGTATCTTTTGCACACAGCTAGCTATGTTCTTTACCTGCCTATGTGCGTTTGGGACTGCACAGTGCAGAATTCCATATACTTCTTCTACCTCCTCTCACTGTTGCCCCTTCCTCTCAACCAAAATGAATTAATATCAGTGTGTTACATCGTGATTTGCTTTTCAAAGATGCAGGATTTTAATCCAGATTTCTCATTCTTAACTTTCATTTTGTTCTCTTAAAGTGTGATTTGTACTCTAACAAATTCTTATGTAAGTGGCACATTTGGGGTTTTGTGTTTATTATGTATCACCGATTTGATATCCCATTTACTCAGTTTACAAATAAAAATTACCACCCCCTGTCAGGGTTCCCTCCCCACTCTGAACTGTAGGGTACAGACATGGGGACCCGCATGAAGACCCCCTAAGCTTATTTCTACCAGCTTAGGTTAAAAACTCCCCGAGGCACAATTTTTTTCTTATTCCTTGGATTAAGTTATGCTGCCACCACCAAGTGATTTAAATAAACATTTAGGGAGGGTGACTTGGAGCCCTACGTTCCCCAAATATCCACCCAAGCCCCTACACCCCCTTTCCTGAGCAGGCTTGAGAATAATCCCCTCACCAATTGGTACAGGTGAACACAGACCCAAACCCTTGGATCTTAAAACAATGAAAAATCAATCAGGTTCTTAAAAAAAGAATTTTAATTAAAGAAAAGGTAATCATCTCTGTAAAATCCAGATGGTAAGTACTTTACAGAATAACAAAAAACTCAAGAACATAGATGATCTCCCCTCTAGGCAAAACCTTAAAGTACAAAACCAGGGATAAACCTCCCACCTCCTACAAAGGAAATCACAAGCCAAAATAAAAGTAAGCTAACGCATTCCTTCGCTAGTACTTACTAATACTAATGGAGTTGGATTGCTTGCTTTCTTGATCTGTCTCCGGCAAGCACACAGAATGGACAGACAAAGCTTCCCCTCCATCCCCCCAGATTTGAAAGTATCTTGTACCCTTATTGCTCCTTTTGGTCAGATGTCAGCTAGGTTACCTGAACTTCTTAACACTTTATAGGTAAAAGAGGAATTAACCCCTTACAGGGTAAAGAGGGATGTTATGCTACCCTTAGCTATATGTTTATGACACCCCCTCTAAAACTCAACCTGGGCTCTGAAAAGACAAGATTTCTCTTTCTAACACAGCCTTATCAGCAGCAATAATGATCCTGCAAGAGAGACAGTGCCTTCAGTACGACCCATAAAAGCCTCTGGAAGGTCTTGTGCAAGTATAGCTGAGAACATCATTCGCACTGTAGAATCATCATGACTTGTGAAGTTGTGGAAAGGAAAAGAGCCCAGCTTGATCCTAAGATCCCAGAGTGGGGCTGTAGGGTTGAGAGTCAGGGCTTGGCTACAGTCGAAATTTCAAAGCGCTGCCGCGGCAGCGCTTTGAAGTGTGAATGTGGTTGCGGTGCCAGCGCTGGGGGAGAGCTCTCCCAGCACTGCACATACTCCACCTCCTCATGGGGATTAGCTTGCAGCTCTGAGAGCCGTGCTCCCAGTGCTGCAGCACTGTTTACACTGGCGCTTTGCAGCACTGTATCTTGCAGCACTCGGGGGTGTTTTTTTCAACCCCTGAGCGAGAAAGTTGCAGCACTGTAAAGCGCCAGTGTAGCCAAGGCCTCAGAAAAAAAATACTTTAACTCTTAAACTGAGCACATTTGATATGAGATCATTGTGATGTGATAAACAAGGAGCCCCACATTGCTATTACTAGTCACTTTCAGAATGGAAGTCCACTTTAATTATGTCACGTATCTCTAACATGTCCTCTGAAGAAGGATTCTCGAGCTGTTTTTCCTTTGAGGCACTGAAGATGGGGAAAGAATAATAAAAAAGTACAATTTCATTTAAAAGGCAAGAGATTATAGTAATAATTATCACTTTACATTTCAAAGAACTTTGCAAATAGTAACACCCTTTTGATATAGGTATTATCATCTCCACTTTATATCTGCAGATACAGAGTCAGACTCTTTGGTATCAAAGGCGGACACAGCAATTCAGCTGCAGAGCCAGAATTAGAATATAGCAGTGCCTGCATTGTCTCCTCATGCTTACTTGACCAGGCCATGCTATGCAAACAATATGAGCATATAACTTAGAAGCAGTTAGCAGTTTTTTCAATTAGATACATTTGTTGTAACACCCTTTCCTTTTGGTTTTAAGCTGCAATTGGAAAACATGAAATTTTGCCACTTGAATCTCAGCAGCATTTCCAATCTTGCTGTAAAATTACATTCCCCCTCAAAAAAAAAAAAAAAAAAGGGGAGGGGGAAGAGAGCCAGCATGGTCTAGTAGATAAGGCGCTGGACTGAGAATCAGGAAACCTCATTTCTATTCATACATGTGCCACTGACTTGCTGTGTCACCTTGGACAATTGCATTTCACCTCCCTGTGCCTCTGTTTCCTCACCTCTAAATAAATAAGAAAGACAAATTTGCCCTTTCTCTGGCTTGCTTACTTAGACTGAAAGCTTTTCATTTCAGGAACAGCCTCTCTGTTTCTGCAGTACCTCCCAATGGGATCCCATTCTCAGTTGGGGCTTTTAGGTACTACTACCATACAAATACCTAATAATAAGTAGCCAAAGTCTTGGAGAATGGGTTTTTTAAGTGATTATGTGTTCTTTCCTTTTCTTGCTTTTTCAGTGCTACATGTTTCATATGTATGTCGGAGTGCGTGCAGGCGGAGGCATTGGTGATGAAATTGAGGATCCAGCAGGAGATGAATATGAGATCTATCGGATCATCTTTGACATTACTTTCTTCTTCTTTGTAATTGTCATTCTGCTAGCCATCATACAAGGTATGTGTTCATACTCTGTGGCCACAGTGATATTTGAAACCACTGGAATCTTAGTGCCACAGTCATCCCTTCACATACATGACGTTAATGGGAACTAAAAGACCAAAATTTCACCAAAGAGGGGTGATAATAGCTAGGTAGGATGTTTCCCCCAACTCCACATAACCCCAGGAGTGAGGACCGGGCAAGGAGAGGGGGATTCAGAGAGAAAACCATTTGATGCATGTGACAACCTGGAATTGTGGGACCGCTGTGGCCACTTAAATCTCCAGCCTGGTCTGTCTCTCATGATGCTTTGCTAGTGACAAGCAGCAAACCCCTCCAGGTGCTCTAATCACTCAGTCAACAACATGCAGGGACATACCCAGCTAAATTGCATGAATATTCTTTAAGCCACTTATAAACCATACATAGGGAAACACCAGAAAATCCCCCACACTTCCCAGCCTTGCATCCTAGAAATGTACCATCTTACACTGCTCAAGATCTTATCTTGAACAATGTAAGCTCATTGATTAGTTTGCCATTTCATGAAAGGATAGTGGACATACAGCAGCCTTTGTAATCTGAGCAGTTTCATCAAACACTTTAGACAAATTCACTGATAAAGAAAAAATATTAAGATAAGTTTATTAACTACAGAAAGATAGATTTTAAGTGATTATCAGCGTTAGGCATAGAGTTGATTACATAAGAAATAAAAGTAAAATCACAGTTTAAATTCTAAACTTTATCAGACTAAGCAAGATTTGAATCAAGCAGTTTTTCTCACTCCATTAGACGCTATAAGCAGTTCACAGTTCTTAATTCATAGACTGGATTCCCTGCTCAGCCTGGAGCCAATCTCCCCAGTTCAAAGTCTTTTCTTTCAAATGTTCTTGTTACCTTCAGAGTAGGTGGGGGAGGAGAGAGGCCCGGGGCTGATGTCACAGTCTCCAATTTATAACCCCCAATCAATGTAAATGGAAAGACAGTGTTTCAAACATGGAGCCAGGGATCATGTGTTTTAGATACCGTGCTGAGACACTGGGCCAGCATTGTCTATGTGCTTCAGGAGTTGTCCACTGGGAGAGTGGATTCTTTTTAATGGGCCATCAATACATGGCTGGCTAGTCCTAATGTAAATCTGTCTTGGAGATGTTAATTGTTCCTTTGTTGCCACTTGAAGGCCAGCTGTGGGCATCTCCCAGATTCACAATATATTTCAATAATAAACATATAGCAAACTTCATAATTTCACATACAATGGTAATACATACAATTCAATAGGATAGTAATGTTCAATGGATCATGACTTCTCAAATAATACCTCACAAGGCATATTTTGGACAAAACATATCATAATCATATAACAGTGCTGAATATGTGGGTACAGGGTGTCATTTTGAGGTACAGTCACAATGAGGCATGCTTCTCTTTAAGTCTGTGACAATTTACAGTGCTTTAATCACAATACATTATTGCTGCCAAGAGCACTACTAGCTCCTCCATCATGGCTTTTCTCTTCAGAGAATGGGGCTACCCCTACAAGATGGGTGTACCACATATCAGTGCCACAGATATGAAGTAGGACATGCATGTAGGCAGGATCCTGTAGTGCAAAAGACTAGTGACTCTTGAGATTCTCTCCGGTACAGCTTGACCTCCAATCCATTTTTGCCATTATCCGTTCTGGATCCGTTCCATGAGTTGTCCCACTTTCAAGGCACTCATATACTAGCAGTAAAGAAGTTTAATACAACAGAAGAGACGATATGGAGGAGCAGCAAAGGCAACAGATCTACCCTCCTTTTCTGTGTTTTTTTTAAGAACAAATGGGAGTGTTTGGCCCATAGTAAACAAGCTTTTCAGTCTTTCTCCAATGAAGACAGAGGATCTCCCATAAAAGGAATATGAAATCAAGGCTTTTAGTATCCAATACTTGGCTTTTGTCAAATTTTCAGTAAGAATCCTATGAAATACATTCTTTGAGTAGATGCAAGAGTGTATTCCACTTAGGCATGGGTGAAACCAGTGCACCGGAGCTGGAGAAATTTGCCCAGCAGTACCTGTATGGGCAGTGCTACCCCTATCCCCTCCCCCGGCCATATAAGGGAAGTGCTGCCCTGATCCATTCAGTAAGTTTCTTCTTACTATCAATGGTTAGAGTTGGTATCTTCACCTCAGACTTTTGTTCTCCGTTTCTGACAACTTCTTCTTAGGTTAAGTTCCATGATAGTATATGGTTTAGTCAGAGTAGTTAGCTGCCCTGTGATGTGCCTTCAGCCGGGTTCAAGCATTGTCCATCATGGAAGGGGGCTATCCCCAACAGTGATCCCCACGCAAGCTATTTATTGTGTATCAGTGAAGAAGACATTAGAGAGTTATGATCCATCTGCAAGTCATTAAAAAAAAAAGGACTCTGGTGGCAAGAGACTTGCAGCTGAATAGGCACCAGGTAGAGCAAATCGTGAAGACTGCTTCAGCATTGAGGCCTTCATCTTTCCATCTGATAAGTAGTCACTTTTGGATCTGACAAGTGATGCCACTGTGTGTTCAGCTGTCGCATTTCCCTCAAGAGAAAGAGGGGTCATTCACTTTCCTCTGGTACAGTGACAAAGAAGTCTGATAAAATGAACTTGGATCATTCTAGGGCTTGGGGAGACTCCTCCTCCTTTCCTAAGAAGAGTGCTGATCTGCACCATACTCCCTCCGGCATGTGGAATGGAGCGGGTCTATCCAACTTCTCCCTGGTATCAGACTGAAATCAGTGAGAGCCTGTACTGTCAACTCTGGTGTTGGCCATGGGGCATCTGTTGAGTCCAGTATCAATGATGTTGATACTAGCAGTGACTATTTCGATGCTGGCAGCACACTGGGTGGCATCAGACCTCCTTTGCTCTCAGTCCCAGAGTCTCCACTGATTCATGAGCGCTCCGGTGCTATCACTTCTACTGCCTCATCCTCTGTTGTGCCCTTTACACCTCCTGGCTGCGTCACAGAGCTGCCCAGGCCTCGGATTGTTTAATGGAGGCCAACGCTGGGCCTGGCACTGAAAGCCCCCTAGAAATTGGTGCGTATTTCAGCACCATTGTTGTCTTGGTGGCAGATCCCTTCATTGAGCTTCGTTCCACTTTAGCCTCAGCACTGGCAACTCTCCAAGTACCAAATGGGACTGTGTCTCATTCGATACCACCAGTGCCAATCCTCAGTTCCACTCTGTTCTCAGTACTGACCCCATATTGGGACTCGAATACCATAGACATCTGGATCCTAAGTGCCATCAAATTGGATTATGCCATATAGTTCCTCTCCATCCCTCCTCCCCACCCCAATCTTCTTCAGGCACACTTCTCACAAGACCCTGCTCCTCAAGCAGGTCCAGTCTCGACTGGTGCTTGGAGCTGTTGAGTCGACCCCCCTGCAGCATCAGGGACAGGGATTCTATTCCTAGTGTTTCCTGATCCCCAAGCCCAAAGGAGGGTTGAGACTTCTCCTTGACCTCTGTGATCTCAACAAATACATCAGATATGTGAGATTCTATATGGCTACCCAAGCAAATATCTTCCCTGCCTTAAATCAGAATGCCTGGTTTGCTGCCCTAGACCTTCAGAATGCTTATTTCCATGTAGCAATTCTTCTGAGCCACAGGAGGTTTCTCCAGTTCGTCATGGCGAACTGGCACTGTCAGTTCACCACACTCCATTTTGGTCTGTCCTTCGCTCCCTGGATTTTTACTAAATGCATGATTGTAGTGACTGCATATCTCAGGAAGAGGGCATTCATATCTTTCCATATCTGAACTATTAGTTCCTGAGAGCAGGTCTAGGGAAGAAATCCTCTCTCATATTTGCTTCATGCTACATTTTCTTGATCATCTGTTTCATCTTAAACAATGGGTAGTCAACATTGGTTTCAACTCAAAGAATTTACCCTGGTAGACTTTACAAGTTCAAGAGCATTTCTGCTGACTGACTGACTGCTACATTATTTGCAACCTATGTCTGAAACCTCAGTCTCAACCTCAACCTCAGCCCATGTATGCCTAAGGTTACTAGGTCATCTGGCTGCACGCACACAGGTAGTCCAATTTGCCAGAATGCACTTTCATTCTCTTCAAATGTGGCTGAAGTTGGTCTATCATCTGAATCGTCATCTCTTGGACAGACTAGCCTGACTTAATCCAGGATCAGCAGATGTCTTATGATAGTGGGTAGTTCAGGGCAATGTGTGCCAAGGTATTCCCTTAGATTGGTCACCACTGACCAAAACTGTTGTCACCAATGCCTCCTTAATAGGTTGGGGAGTGCATCTTGGGTCACTGAAAGTTCAAGGACAATGGTCACAACAGGAAGCTTCTCTGCATATCTATGTCCTGGAGCTTCATGCCATCTACAATTCCAGTCAGGCCCTTCAAGATCACATCAGGGACTGGGTGTGCACATCTGTGCCAACAATACCACTGCATTGTATTATGTGACCAAATGGAGGGAGCATACTCCAACCTGCTGTGTCAAGAGTTGATCAAACTCTGGCAGTTTTTCATTGAGGAAACATTACTCCCATGGCTGACCATTTACCTGGGATCTAGGATCACCTGGCGGATCACCTAGGCAGAGATTTCTTACTGAATCACAAATGGTCTCTGAACCTCAGCATCAGGTGGTCCATTTTTGCAGTTTGGGGCATTCTGACAATTGACCTGTTTGCCGCAAGAAACAATAAGAAATGCTAGTTGTTTTGCTTCTGAGAGAGTCTCAGTCTGGGCTTCTTGATTGATGTTTGTCACCTGAGCTGGGAATGAGCACTCTATACAATTTTTCTCCAATCCTGATCATCCTGCAGGTCATTCTCAAGAGAAAATTGGACCATGCCAAGCTCTTTATCATTGCTGTAGTGTGCCCGAGACAGTATTGGTCCTCTAATCTCCTTGCATCATCAGTTTAGCCTCCCATACCCCTTCCTCCCCACCTCCATCCTCTGCCGCACAGTCAGGTTTTGCACCCAATACTCAGCTCCCTCCATCTCACAGAGTGGTTGCTACATGGTTAACGAGGAGGAAGAACTATATTCAGAGGCAGTCAGGCAAGTCTTGCTAACTAATAATGTCAGCTCTACAGCCCTCGTCCACATCTAAGAGTCCTCTGGTACCCCTGCTGATCATCAAAGTTCCGTTTGAGCAGATCGCCATGGATCTTGTGGGGCCGCTAGAGAAAATGACCCGAGGCCACCAGTATGTGCTTGTCATCCTAGACTATGCAACCAGGTACCCAGAAGCTGTCCCCTTATGAAGCACAGCTTCCAAGAGCATTGCCAAAGAATTAGTGGCAATCTTTGCCTGGGTCGGGCTACCAAAAGAAATTCTCACAGACCTGAGAACACCATTCATGTTCAAGCTGATGAAGGACCTATGTTTCCTGCTCCAAGTCCAGATCCTGCAGACTTCGGTTTACCATCCACAAACTGATGATCTGATGGAAAGGTTTAACCGAACCCTCAAGGCAATGATAAGAAAGGTGGTAAGCAAGGATGGGAATGATTTGGACAATCTACTACTGTACCTTATGTTCGCCATCCGTGAGGTTCCCCAAGCTTCCACCGGATTCTCTCCCTTTGAGCTGTTGTATGAACGCAACCCACGAGGCATCCTGGACACAGCCAAGGAAATTTGGGAGGAGGAACCCAGTGAGGGGAAGAACGTAATAGATCATGTGCTACAGATGAGGGACCAGGTAGCCTCAGTCACTCCCATAGTGAGGTAGAACCTAAAGAACCTACTACAACCGTCAAACCAAGGTTCGTTAGTTTCAAACTGGTGACGAGTAATGGTACTGGTACCCACGGCCGAAAGTAAGCTGTTGTCCCAGTGGCAAGGGCCCTGTGAAATAGTCAAACCCATAGGGAAAGTAAATTACAAAGTGAGACAACCGGGACGTCAAAAAGTAGAGCAGATATACCACATCAACCTTCTGAAACCATGGCATGCGGGAGAGGCGTGCACAGTGGTTCGAGAAGAGCTGCGCCCAGGGAACAAAAATCCTGAACAGTGAAGGTGTCTCCTGATCTAATGACAGCCCAGAAGAAAGAGGTAACTGAGATGATTGCCCAATATCAAGACATAGTCTCGACACATCCGGGTTGCACAACCGGGATATATCACTACATCATCATGAGCTCTGGGGCTAGAGTAAAACAAGGTTACTCACCTTTGTAACTGTTGTTCTTCGAGATGTGTTGCTCATATCCATTCTAGTAGGTGTGCGCGCGCTGCGTGCACGTTCGTCGGATACTTTTTACCCTAGCAACACTAGGTGGGCCGGCTGGGCGCCCCCTGGAGTGGCGCCGCCATGGCGGCTGATATATAGCCCTGCTGGCCCAACCGCTCCTCAGTTCCTTCTTGCCGGCTACTCCGACAGAGGGGAAGGAGGGCGGGTGTGGAATGGATGTGAGCAACACATCTCGAAGAACAACAGTTACAAAGGTGAGTAACCTTGTTTTCTCTTCTTCGAGTGCTTGCTCATATCCATTCTAGTAGGTGATTCCCAAGCCTTACCTAGGCGGTGGGGTCGGAGTGAGACGTTGCCGAAAGCAAGACTGCTGTACCGAAGGCGGCATCGTCTCGAGATTGGTCAACCAGCGCATAGTGCGATGTAAAAGTGTGCACGGACGACCAGGTAGCCGCCGGCATATGTCTTGGATGGGACTTGGGCCAGGAAAGCAGCCGAAGAGGCCTGAGCCCGAGTAGAATGGGCGGTGATGCGCCAAGCGGGACGTGAGCCAATTCGTAGCACGTCCGGATACACGAGGTTACCCATGATGAAATCCTCTGGGAAGTTACAGGGAGACCTTTCATACGCTCTGCCACTGCTATGAATAACTGAGGCGAGCTCTGAAGGCTTTAGTTCTGCTGATGTAGAATGCCAGGGCCCGGCGGACATCTAAGGTGTGCAGCTGCTGGTCCCGGCGGCAGGTGTGTGCGGCTTCGGAAAGAAGACCGGCAGGAAAATATCTTGGTTAAGATGGAATGGTGAGACGACCTTCGAAGGAAGGCTGGGTGTGGTCGTAGCTGCACCTTATCTTTGTGAAAGATGGTGTAGGTGGGTCTACGACCAGCGCACGGAGCTCGGATACTCGTCTGGCAGAGGTGATAGCTACCAGGAAGGACGTCTTCCATGACAGATATAGTAAGGAGCAGGTCGCTAACGGCTCAAAAGGGGGCCCCATGAGTCTAGAGAGTACCAGGTTCAGATCCCACGTAGGGAAGGAGGCTTAACCGGAGGGTAAAGTCTCTCCAATCCTTTAAGGAACCTGGAAACGATGGGGTGTGAAAACGTGGAAGTACCAGACTCTCCAGGATGGAAGGTGGAGATTGCGGCTAGATGGACCCTAATGGAAGAGAGGGCTAGGCCCTGGCCCTTGAGATAGAGCAAGTAGTCCAGGGACTACAGAGACTGGAACGGCAGTCGGGACCATGGAACTCCGTGCACACCAGAATGAGAATCGCTTCCACTTCGCGAGATAAGTGGCCCGCGTAGAGGGTTTCCTGCTACCTAAAAGGACTTGTTGGACCTCAGCTGAGCACGAGACTCAAAAACCAACTGTCAGGCTGTAGGAGGAGTCTGTTGGCCACGGCAGTCCGTCGGACCATGGTCAGGTGTAGGGACCGAGGAGAGTCTGCGGTGCGAACTTGTTGGCCTGCCGAAGTCCTGTGTTATAAGAGTCCGGGTAGAGAGGGTAGTGAGGTCTATTGGCCTGGAAGCCGTCCGGTAGATGAGGGGAACCTGGTCTCGTAGAGGACTATCGTCTCCCACTCTCGGCCACCGTGCCAACCCGCCACCATCCGTTCCTCCATGGCGACTCGGGTTCTTATGGGATTCCGGAAACTCAAGGCCCTCCAGCAGTGGCCCTTTTAGGACTCCGTGGTACCATCAGAGCCAGGCCACCCCAGCTCCGCCTCGCTCCGTTGCATCTGACCGGAGGGCACCCGAGTCCCTCTTGGAACAGGGCCGCACCTCACCTGATCCAAGCCGGCAGAGGCGCCCCAACCGACAAGAGCCCTTCAAAGACCCTTTGGTCCGGGGAGTCTCGTCCTTTCTTCCCCGGACGAGGCCCTGTGGTGGGACATACCACATCAGGGCACCGCCTATCGCACCTCAGGGCGCACCAGATCCTTCTACGGCCGGGTTGCTCTGAACAAAAACCTGCCGTGGAGGAAGTCCCCGAGGTGGACGACCCGGCTGCGTGGTCCACTATCCTCTCACGGAAGGCCGACCCGCGTAGCGCTCCCCTTTATTCGTACCATCCAGGCACGAGCCGATACCATCTGGCAGAGCCCCGCTTCGGTGCTGGCCCATCGGCAAAAGGGGCGTTGAGCGCAAATACATGGTCCCCTCACAGGGTACGAGTACCTGTATGTTCACCTCCGCCTTGCTCGTTTGGGTCCAGTCAGTCAACGAGCGAGAGCGGCATGGTCAGCAAGCACCTGCGCCCAAGTCTAGAGAGGCAAGGCGAATGGACCTCCTGGCAGGAAGATTTACTCCCGCTGGGGGCCTCCAGCTCCGAATCGCCAATCAACAGGCCCTACTGAGCCGTTACAGTTTTAACACTTGGGAGTCAGTGGAGAAATTTACTGACCTTCTCCCACAGGACTCTCGCAAGAGTTCTCGGCGCTCATTGCAGGAGGGTAAGAAGGTGGCGCGCACCTCCCTTCAGGCCTCTATTAGATGGGCAGACTCCGGAGCTAGAACTCTCACATCAGGGGTCGCTATGAGGCGCATTTCATGGCTGCAAAGCGTCCCGGCTTACCGCCCGAGGTCCAATACACTTACAGGACCTCCCCTTTGACGGCCAGGGTCTCTTCTCTCAAAAGACGGACCCTCGCCTCCAAAGTCTTAAAGCAATCGCGTCATAATGCGCTTCGCTGGGGATGCACCACGCCGCAGACCGCAAGACGGCCCTTCCGTCCCCAGCCCCGATGGTTCTACCCCCCACCTCGGCCGAGACAAGATTCTCCAGGCGCAGAGGCAGGACCTCTCGTAGACTGCCAGTCTGGCCCTCAATGGGGGTAACCAGCTGCCGGTCCCGCCAAACACCTGCGGGACGAAACCCAGCTTTTTTGAAGGTGCGCTTCGAGAGCACCCGTAACTGATTTCCTCCCAGGATCCACCTCAGTTTCCAACCGCCTCGCCGCTTTCTTCCTGCTTGAGTCCCAGCTAACATCAGACCGCTGGGTCCTCAGCAGGTGGAAGAATGGCTACGCTCCAGTTTCTTTCGACCCCGCCTTTCCCACCTCCCTCCTGTCCCTCTTTTCAGGGACCCCTCTCACGAGCAAACTCCTCCTTACAGGAAGTTTTAAAGCTCTCGCATTGGAGCCATAGAGGAGGTTTCCAGAGGCCATGAGAGGCAAAGGCGTTCTTATTCCAGGTACTTCCTGATTCCGCAAGGCGAAGGCGGCCTCGTCCCATCTTGGACCTGCGACTCTGGACAATATCATCAGGAAGTCTAAGTTCCGCATGGTAGGCCTGGGAAACATATTCCTTCCTACGATCCCGGAGATTGGTGACGCTGTCTCGACATGAGGGACCGCATATTTTCATAATTGCGATTACCCAACCGCACAGGAGGTTCTTCTCGTTTCGTGTGAACCGCGTCACTAACCAGTTTTGCAAGTTTGGCCCTTCGGCCTCTCCTCGGCCCCTCGAGTTTTACCAAAGTGGTAATGGCAGTAGTAAGCGGCCTACCTCCGGTCGTTCACATCCATTGTTTTCCCTACCTCGAGGACTGCTGATGTCGAGGGTCTTCCCGAGGCCAAGTAGCCGGGCAGGTACAGTTACAGAGATCTGTTCTCTCGTCTTCGGATTGATCATCAATCTCGAGAAATCCATCCTACTCCCAACACAGGAAATGAATTCATAGGAGCACTGCTGGACTCGAATCGAGCACACAGCCAGCTTACCTCCTCAACGTGTTCAGAGCGATAGTTTCTCTCGTCAGGGGTTCCATGCCTTCCCCGACTACCCACTGCCCGTACCGTCCTCGGCCTCCCTCGTGTCACATGGCTGCGTGCACCTTTTGTCACGAAGCACGCGAGGCTACGCATGCGCCCTCTACAACTCTGGCTCGCTTCAGTCTTTCGGCCACGAAGGGATGCCCTGGACATGGTAGTCACAATACCGTCTCACGTGCTGGGCTCCCTCAATTGGTTGGCTGGACCCCACCCTAGTGTGCGCCAGTCGACCATTCATCTGACTCAACCCTCGCTATCCCTGACGACGGATGCTTCGTTCTGGGATGGGCGCGCACCTGGGCCATCTGCAGACCCAAGGCTGTGGTCCTTACCAGAGCTCCAACTCCACATCAATGTCCGGGAGCTAAGGGGCGTCCGCTTGGCATGCCAGGCATTTCGCGAGCAGTTACAGGGCCGTTGTGTTGCCATTTTCACGGACAAACCGACGGCCATTGTATTATATAAACAAACAAGGAGGAACACGATCGTCCCCCCTTTGCCAAGAGGCCTGAAACTGTGTGGAATTTTGCATAGCCCAGTCGATCGACTGATAAGCCTCCTTCCTCCCAGGGTCCGGAATACTCTTAGCGGACCGACTGAGCAGATCGTTCCTGACACAACGAATGGTCCATCCGTCCGGATGTCCTGTTTTCTGTCTTCCGGAGGTGTGCTTTCCCCAGATAGACCTGTCGCCTCAAGGACAACAGGAAGTGTCAGATTGTTCTGCTCCCTACAGGGCCGCTCCCCGGGCTCCCTCCGGACGCTTCTCATTCCATGGAAGAAGGGCCTCCTGTATGCGTTTCCCCCGTTCCGTTTATCCACAGGGTCCTGCTCAAAACTGCCGCAGCGACAAGGCCAGGATGATTCTGATCGCTCCGGACATGGCCGAGGCAGTATTGATACACCTGCTACTCGACCTGTCCCTGGCCGCTCCATATATCACTACCTCTCTACCCGGACCTTACACACAGGACTTCGGCAGGCTTCGTCACCCAGACTCCCGTCCCTACACTGACAGCATGGCTCCTGTCTGGTTTGAACGAGTCTGAGCGTCGGTGCTCAGCTGAGGTCAACAAGTCCTTTTAGGTAGCAGGAAAACCTCTACGCGGGCCACTTATCTCGCGAAGTGGAAGCGATTCTCATTTCTGGTGTGCACGGAGTTCCATGGTCCCGACTGCCGTTCCAGTCTCTGTAGTCCTGGACTACTTGCTCTATCTCAAGGGCCAGGGCCTAGCCTCTCTTTCCATTAGGGTCCATCAGCCGCAATCTCCACCTTCCATCCTGGAGAGTCTGGTACTTTCCACGTTTTCACACCCCATCGTTTCCAGGTTCCTTAAAGGATTGGAGAGACTTACCCTCCGGTTAAGCTCCTTCCCCACGTGGTATCTGAACCTGGTACTCTCTAGACTCATGGGCCCCCTTTTGAGCCGTAGCGACCTGCTCCTTACTATATCTGTCATGGAAGACGTCCTTCCTGGTAGCTACACCTCTGCAAATGAGTATCCAGCTCCGTGCCGCTGGTCGTAAGACCCACCCTGACACCATCTTTCACAAAGATAAGGTGCAGGCTACGACCACACCCAGCCTTTCCTTCCGAAGGTTCGTCTCACCATTCCATCTTAACCAAGATATTTGCTGCGGTCTTCTTTCCGAAGCCGCACACCTGCCGCCGGGACCAGCAGCTGCACACCTTAGATGTCCGCCGGGCCCTGGCATTCTACATCAGCAGGAACTAAAGCCTTCAGACGCTCGCCTCAGTTATTCATAGCAGTGGCAGAGCGTATGAAAGGTCTCCCTGTAACTTCCCAGGGATTTTCATCATGGGTAACCTCGTGTATCCGGACGCTGCTACCAATTGGCTCACGTCCCGCTTGGTCGCATCACCGCCCATTCTACTCGGCTCAGGCCCTCTTCGGCTGCTTTCCTGGCCAAGTCCCCATCCAAGACATATCCGGGCGGCTACCTGGTCGTCCATGCACACTTTTACATCGCCACTATGCGCTGGTTGACCAATCTCGAGACGATGCCGCCTTCGGTACAGCAGTCTTGCTTTCGGCAACGTCTCACCCGACCCACCGCCTAGGTAAGGCTTGGGAATCACCTACTAGAATGGATATGAGCAAGCACTCGAAGAAGAACCAGATAAGCTGAGCTCCACAGTTCCAACGACCGACACGGGCGGTAAGAAGGAACTGAGGAGCGGTTGGGCCGGCAGGGCTATATATCAGCCGCCACGGTGGCGCCACTCCAGGGGGCGCCCAGCCGGCCCACCTAGTGTTGCTAGGGTAAAAAGTATCCGACGAACGTGCACGCGGCGCGCGCACACCTACTAGAATGGATATGAGCAAGCACTCGAAGAAGAACTATGAGGTCCTACCGGGTGCCAGCAACCAAAAGGGAGGAAATAAACGCAGAAGTCAGGAAAATGCTGGAGATGGGGATCATCGAAGAATCCCACAGTCAGTGGTCCAGCCCAATAGTGTTGGTGCCCAAACCTGATGGCACCACAAGGTTCTGCAACGACTTCCATCGACTAAACGAGATACCCCAGTTTGATGCCTGCCCTATACCACACATAGATGAACTAGTGGACCGTCTGGGGAATGCCCAGTGCTTGATAACCCTAGACTTGACAAAGGGGTACTGACAGATTCCCCTAGCCGAAGATGCAAAGGAAAAGACAGCGTTTTCTAAATCAGAGGGTCTCTTCCAATATATGGTCCTTCCTTTTGGACTACATGGGGCTCCAGCTACCTTTCAGCGCCTCATGGACAAGTTATTACGCCCCCCATACCAGTTATGCTGCAGCCAACTAGGATGACATGGTGATTCATGTCTGGGATGTCATGTCTCAGACTGGGAGACTCACTTGGAAAAAGTGGGGGCAGTCCTTGATACCTTCAGGCGAGCTGGCCTTATGGCAAATCCTGTTAAGTGCGCCGTAGGGTTCACGGAGGTCAAATATCTTGGCTACATGGTAGAAAAAGGTCTGGTAAAACCCCAACTGAATAAGTTAGAAGCCATCCAAAATTGGTCACGGCCGAGTCATAAGAAGCAGGTCCAAGCATTCCTAGGGGTGGTGGGGTATTACAGGTGTTTCATCCCCCCTTTTGCTACAAGGGCAAGTCCCCTAATGGACTTAGCAAAGGCCCATGGTCCTGATCCAGTCAGATGGTCCGATGAAGCAGAGAGGGCATTCGCAGACCTACGGACTGTCCTGTGCAGTAACCCCATATTGATAGCCTCGGATTTAAAGGAGTTCATCCTACAGACAGATGTATCCAAGATGGGGTTAGGTGCTGTCCTGTCACAGACGGCTGGGGAAGAGGAACACCTAATTCTCTACCTCAGTAGGAAACTCCTTCCGAGGGAACAAAATTACTGAGTAGTAGAGAGAGAGTGCCTAGCTGTAAAATGGGCCATGGAAACATTGCGTTATTTATCCTTGTGACCAGCCATGCCGTTCTTCAATGGATGCAACAGAACAAGGAAAAGAACACAAGGATAACCACTTGGTTCTTATTCCTCCAACCTTTCCAGTTCTGCATACAGCACAGAGCAGGGAGTTGCCATGGCAGTGCTGATGGCTTATCATGTGTACACTGTCTGGTGTCCCAAGCTGCCCAACCCCTTGGTGTTGAGCATGGGGGAGGGATATGTGATAGACCCAGGCCAGTTGAGTACAGTACTGGCCACTGGATTAACAGTTTTCTGTTCCCTGACTGACCAGAGCAGGGGCTGCTCCAGGCTAATGAGAACACCTGACTCCAATTAACCTGCAAAGAGTCAGGTGAGGCCATTAAGCTAATGTGACCACCTGACTCTAATTAAGGCCCCTCTGATACTATAAAAGGGCTCACTCCAGTCAGGCAGAGAAGAGCCGGGGAGCCAGAGGAAAGGAGGTGTGACTGAAGGACTGGTTAATGAAGACACCCTCAAGTCATTGGTAAGGGAGCCCTAAGGTAAGGGTGAAGAAGGGAGAAGCAGGAGAGCTGTGGGGAAGTGGCCCAGGGAAATGTAGCAAATCTGACAGTGAAAAGTTAGCTGCCAACAGCTGCTACCATTAGGGTCCCTGGGCCAGAACCTGGAGTAGAGGGCGAGCCCGGGTTCCCCCCAACCCACCACTACAGGAACACCTCCTGGGAGGGGAAGTCAGGCCCCTGTCAGGACAGGAGGCTAAACTGTTCTGAAACAAGCCCCCAGGGACAACAGAGACTTTGGGGTTCTCTCACGAACCTCCTTGCTGGCTTATGATGAAAAGGGCTCAGTAGACGGTAACCCTGACCCTAGAGAGAGACGGGCTATGTGGAGGGTCGTAGTGAGCCACTGAGGTGAGCATATACCGCCTAGAAGCACAGGACCCATGGGGACAAGGTCAGAACTTTACCAAACTATGTAATTAAGTTGTGATTGCAGCTTGTGTAGGCGTACCCATGCTAATTTTAACCTAGCTGGTTCAGGGTAAAAGTAGCAGAGAAGGTGTGGTGGTGCAAAATTGTCAAGGATGCCCAGAGCATTGGAGAGGATGCACTTTTATTACAGTTATAGTTTGTAAAAATTCAAATCAATATATACGTCCTTTTGGAGTAACACATGTCAAGACTTTGATGGCTTTACCGCTTTTATAAATAATGATCTTTGATTGCCTTGTACCAGCTAACATGTAGTTAGATGATGAATTTTGCTCCAAGAGAATCCTCCTAGTTTCTTATAGGTGTGTTTAGATATGAGTTCTCTATGTGTGGCAAATTGTTTACAATTCTGATGTGCTGTCTCAAAGATTCAAGCAAACTTTTGTTTTTAAAAGGCATTTATAAAAAACAGAATTCCATGTTCTGATAGCCTCAAGCAATGTATCTCTTGCTGTTTGCTTTTCCAGTTTGGTTTCCCTGTTAGTGAGTAACTTGAATGTAAGTTGACAAGTATTAACTGTAAAACTTGAACCTAATTCTTATCTCACTTTCACAAATTGTACAGCAGTAAACTCCATTAACTTCAATGGCATTGGTCTTATTTATACCAGTGCAAGTGAGGGAAGAATCAGACCCTTTGTATTTGTAATATAGGTCTCTGACCCTAGAATGTTTTTTCCTTTTCTATTTCTCTAATAAATGGCCCATCACTTCTTCGGAGCTCTGTTAATGCAATTCCATTATTAAGTGACAAGCATAGTGAGTGCAGGAGCTGCAGGATGCACATAGCCCCTGGCCATCTCCATGGTATTCATATAATAAAGCTACGAACTCTGCTAAGTATACAGTAGTATCCTTTTATTGTTTTTTTTTTTAAATAAAGGTTCCATTACCCTACAAATGTGTATCTACCTTTTACCTACTGTATAAAAGAAAAGGCTAAGGCTGTACGTATAAAACAGGAAGCCACTTATCCCAAAACACCCAATTAAAAAGTATGTTACGAAATCTCTGCCAGCCAGCGTAGTCGGAGGGACGTGTTTTCTTTCGTGTAATCAACTTTGTTTCACATATTTAGACACCAGAGTGATTTTCAAAATATATGACGGTTTCTACTACTTCAGGAGACAACTTCTCATTTGATCTTTCTTTGTCAGAGCTCAACCTTGGTTTCCATGGGTATGCACGTTTTGCCATATTGTACTCTTGAATGTTAAGTATCATTTTTATTTAAACACCAGGTTTAATTATTGATGCTTTTGGAGAGTTAAGAGACCAACAAGAACAAGTTAAAGAAGATATGGAGGTAAGAAATGATAAGCTCCTAGTTGCTTCACTGTAGCATACTTAAGTAAAGTGCTGGTTGCCAGAATGTGCGTTCATTATCCAAATGCAATAATTCATCAGAGAGTAATTTTAAACTGACAGGAAAGTATGCAATTAACAGTACAGCAAAGGGTTCAGTATCAAACAGCATACTGGGCAAGATTCTGTCCTCAGTTACCCCTCAGCGAAACCATATTGAAGTCTCACACATAAAATTGAGAGTCTGGTCTGCTGAGATGACTTTCCATGACTGACTTTTTTTGATTGAATGACTTTTTAAATATCTTCTTAGAGCAAATATATTACTATATCACATGAAAGCCTACAGAAACAATTCTGTAGCATTCAATAGAACAGTCTTAGTACAATTCCTTTTAATCAAAGTGCTCTGCTGACAAGTTAGAGAATAGCATTTGCTGTTGCCCACTCTTGCCTGTGAAAGTGGTACAGTGGAGAGCAAGATCTTTGACTGCACTTTGGCACTACCAGTTAGAATCACACAGGACACAGTCACTGTTAATCAAGACTGATACTCTGCTCTTGACACATTTTAGACCTATTTGTCCACTGCGTGCAATCTCATTTGGTTCTTTGGTACCTCTGGCTCCTTATAGGTGATAAACTAACAAAACTAAGCCAAAACACCTACCAATTTATTTTCATGTGTCTTTTTATGTTAATGCTAAGCATTTTATTTTTATTTTAACTTTGTCAGATGTGGCTGAATAGAATAAAACTGACCTCAGGGGCTGGTGAAGGCCTTTTGAGTTTAGCTTGGAAGTTCCCAATATTCAGCATCAATAAAATCAGGTTACGAATCATAGAATCAGAGGACTGGAAGAGGTGATCTTGTCCAGTCCCCTGTTATGGTTAATTTCAGTTGTGTATTTTCTTTGGATATCCTAAGTGAAAGTATTCTATTCCTGCAGAGTTGCCAGTTTCTTGTTTAAATCTGACTGTCAGAATTAAGAAGGGTATCAGGTACCTGCTGTGTTCTATAATCTCAACTGAGAGCGTATTGAGTTTCAGATGGGTAAACGTAACTACCTTTGAGGTAATGATTGCTATGGACTACAGTGACTCTTATATTCATTTAAGTAGCCTGGCGAGAACAAAAAGGAAAAATTGCTTTTCAGTCTTGATTGATTCCTGCCCTCCTTTCTCCTGGCCTATTCCCATTAAGTTATTGATGCCAAAGATTTTTTACCAAACAGCAAGAAGTGACTGTGACAGCAATTAAATTTCTGTTCATGCGCTTGGCTGAGGCTTAGGCTGAGTTCTTTATTAAGCACATGGTATATTTCATGTTTCAGAATTTCTAAATAAATTGCTGGGTGCTTATTGGGTATTTTTTTAAAAGAAGCTAGCACGGTTATAGAGCATTTCAACAATGTGCATATTTTCTGGATTTTTTTTTTTTAGACCAAATGCTTTATCTGTGGGATAGGCAATGACTACTTTGACACGGTGCCCCATGGCTTTGAAACACACACCCTGCAGGAGCACAACTTGGCCAATTATCTGTGAGTACAGAACCACACAAACTTCAATAACTCATGACTTCCATCAGCCCTTGCAAGTAACTAATCAGTCCCACAAAATAAGGGAGAAAGACCACTGTATAGATTTTATATGCATTCATGCTGTACGCATGAACAAGAGAGGTATAGAGAAAGATTCCTTTCCATTTTTCTCATTGTGATAGGAAATGCCAGGTTAAAGGTTTCCTGTGCAACCTTAATTCCACCCCACTATGCATATGTATTATGATGCTGAAGACTTTAATTACACGATTGCATAGTATTTATTCCATTGGCCCTCTGTCTCATTCAGTGCGTAGAATGAGCCCTGCTCTGGGAATGAATTAGTGCTGTGTAGTGAAAGAAACTGTTACTTGTTGCAGAAATTGGAAAGTGTATAGCAAATGAAGTAGGGAACATATAGGGGAAAAAAAAAAAAGGACAGCCACGCAGTTAAGGCAGTTGAATGCTGCCCTGCAGAATTGGATTCTATCACTGTCCATGCTATAGAGTTCCTGTCTGGTGCTAATTAAGCCATTAAAACCATTTTTTTCCAAGTGGCTACTAATTGTGTATTCGTGATTATGTGGGTGCCCAACTTGAGATGGAAGTGCTTGGTTCTCATAACTGCAACTAAAGTCAAGGGAAGCTGCATTTGAATATATAAAGTGCTATCTAATGCTAGGTATTCTGAAAAATCCGGTCCTCGGTATCTCAAATTGGGCACCCAAAATTAGTGGCCATGCTTTATGTTTATATTTTACAGAGAGAGATGTCATGTCTAGAATGGATTTAATATAAAAATGAGCTAGATCATGAAATCATCACCATGTGTGTAAATATGCCAAAGCATCAAGGCTAGAGTATTAATAAAAAACCACAGGATTATATTCTGCTATCACATTTTTTTCCTCTGTATTGACTAGTTTGAACCACAAGATCTAATAAAGCACCCTCTTTAATAAACTGTTTAATAAGCTGATTCTGAAATCCTTAATCATCTTGATTAATGCATATCCATGGGAAGAGTCTCCTTGACTATTCACCAATGTAAGTGTCTACAATAAAGCCCTAATTCACTAGTCTGGGACAAGAAAATTTCAGTTGTAATTTTCCTATTAGAAGGGTTGGGAAAGCTTCATCTAAGCATCATAACTGCTGTATGTTTATAGTAAACCAAACTTAAATTTCTTACTCTTTTGAGAGTCATCCATTATTAATTTTAGTCAGCTAGTAAAAATGAATGATGGATGATCCTCAGAAGTGTTGAGATTGTGTGTGGTTTAATATATATCTAAAATTCTAATGCGTATATTGTATATCCATTAATAGAATTATTCTATAAAACATAATGGCAAACATCCATCTGTTTGTATTTCCCCTTGGTTTTCTGATATTTCCTTGTGGTTGTTTCTTATGAAAATGTTTTTTTCTGTAGATTTTTTCTGATGTATCTCATTAACAAAGATGAAACAGAGCATACAGGACAGGTAAGTGAGCACTGTTTACACCAGTACTATTAAAAAAGTGCTAGTGATAGAAGTCAGGAATGTTCAGTATGGCACAACTAGATGAGAATTCTAACCAATCGTGTGAAGCTCTCCCTGTGGAACAAGTGACCTCATCCAAAACATTCCTTAAAACTCACTTATTTTGGCCAGAGTTTCATTGTTCACCTCCTCTTCAGCACCTTTGCATCTGTTCTGGTACCTGATTTTGTACTCTTAAAACTTGTCTCCCCAAAATGGGCATGAAAGGAAAATTGCAACTAACAAGATATGTATATCCCATTAAAATAACAAGTCACTTGACTTTTTCCTATTTACTATCTTCCTTGCTTCCTTTGTTATTGTTATTACTTACTTGGTTACTTGTAATTTATATTGTATTCTTTTCAAAGCCAGGACAGTGCCATCTATCTCTGTAAAATACCATTTTCTTCCATGGTATTGTATAAGCAATATTGAAAGCTGATGATTTCCATAAGAGGCAGGCTTATTAGACACAAGGACAATTATGGTGAGGCTTGCACCTTTTAATGAGGATATCAAACTGGATTCTAACTTTCAGATTTGAATAAGCATTCACAAATTTGGCAAGGGGAAGAGAATTTTCTCATCATGTACAATGAGTAACAGCGTGTCCATTAATGACATACAGCCCAGATACACATGATATTCAGGCAGCTGACATTCATTTAAGAGAAGAACATATAAAACTAAAGCTTCTTAAATTTCACAACATTTTATCCAAAATTAAATTCTAACCACTTGCTCAGTGCAGCCTATTAATTGGTATGCTCACTTTTCCTCTCCCCTCCCTGGAGAGCAAGGAGGCAGGACTATGGAACAATCCAGCCCAAGGGGCAACCTAGAGACCCTGTGCACTGCTGTACACCAGCCCCAAATCACTCTTGAACAGATAAAAACTTCAGACTCTCATTTATTCTTTTGTTAATTTCAGTGGGCTCTGCAGGGGCTTTAGACAGTACGGCCATGGATAGTGAGCAGATGCACCATACCAGAGGGATGTAGCCAGAGGCCAGAGAGAATGCCCTCTGAGGCAAATGTACTCAGAGCCTTCTCCTACTTCTCTTTTTGGGAAGTATATCATAGATTCTCCCACAGTGCTGACCAGCTGCATTGCTGGGAGTTGGTGCCCTGCCTATGCCCTCTTTGGGCTGTCTTTCTATCTAGCTACACACTTATAAGGCTCACTTCATTGTAGCAATCATTTATGTATTATTCGTCAAAACACCCCTGTTACGTGAAACAATGTTGGCACTAATGCTTCCTTGTATTCAAAACCCACAAATGTGAGATGGGCTGCATCTTGCACAGGTGCACACGATGAGAAGAAACTTTCCTTGCCCTCATTTCTTTTGCACCGCCACAAGGGTGCTTGTTAGTCTTCACAGGCCACATCTTCCAATGGCTTCCTTTTTTGAATGAGCATCTATGTGCGTGAATTGTGTAAACTGGAATGTAAAGATCTGCTTTCTGTACAAACATTCACATTTTGAGTCCAGATGTAGGTGGCTACATGCTTTTTTGGGTGCAGATAAAAGGTAAACCCTTTGGAAAATGAAGCTCCAAAGTTTTATTTTACCAAGATTTTTTTTTCCTTGCCTTCACTGCTATTTGAAATGTTCTTCCAAACCTTTTGACACTTCCTCAAGCCTTTTAGCTACAATTGTCAACAGAAAAAAGTGTGCCAAATGTGCTCAGACAGCTGGAATTCCCACTGAGAACTGTGTAAGAGTGATGGGTAAAGCGGTTAGTAGTTGCAGGTCCCACACACACACAGATTGCTTACAGAGCAACAAATTACAGTACACCACAGGGATACAGCACATTTTTCTCTGTTTATTTAAGCTGTTCTCTTTGAAATCTGACAAATATACTGAACTACTATAATCGTGTTCTGTCTATATACGGCCTGTCAGTCTTGACTGAGTGCACATTTTATAAACTTGTTTCACTATTTCTGAATATCTATTTTGTCCTTTGACAATGACATGTTAAACTAAACTAGAATGTTTTCCTCTGTTTTGTAAATTGATAATATTTGTTATGGAAAAATACTGCTACATTTATGTTTGCTCCATTGTTTGACATTACTTATTGTGTGTGTTGACCCACTGCATACATTGAGTCCAGACAGTGACTACCAATAATCACTCCAGTCTGGTTAGTTATACAATGCTTTCATTTAGATGTGGGGAGTGAGAGAGCCTTCTGAGCTATCTGATCAACTGAATCACTGGTATTTGCTACAATAAAATGCTGTCTCATTTTGTTTTTACTGTATTATTCAAAAGCTGAAGAGTCAATAGACCAGATTTGCAATAGACCAGATTTGATGAATGTAGTGATATATTTGGCATAAGCGCTATACATCATGATAAGACTAGATCCCTTGGACAGTATACTATCTGTTAAAACAGGTGGGAATAAAACCATTGCTCCCATTTTGGGTTCTACCAGAAACTGATATCATTAAAGCCTTTGTATTATTTTATATATTGTACACAGGCATGTTTGAAATGCTGATGTAGAAATTCAGCTGAGGTTCCTTTAACGATCATTAAAACACTAATCCTTAGCTACAGTTTGGTACTGCAGGCAACTGTACTACACTGGGGGGGGGTGGGGGTGGGGGGGAATCAACCTACGATGTGGAACTTCAGCTTTGAGAATAGCATAGCTGAAGTTGACACATCTTAGGTCAAGTTACCTCGCATCCTCATGGCGCGGGGTCGACTGCTGCTGCTCCCCCATCGACTCTGCTTTCGCCTCTCGCCGCGGTGGAGTACAGGAGTTGACAGCAGAGCGATCGGGGATCAATTTATTGCATCTACACTAGACACAATAAATTGATCCCCGATAGATCGATCACTACCCACCGATCCGGCGGGTAGTGTAGACATACCTTTGTCTCCATTTTTTATTTCACCAGAAAGAAAGTCAAAGTTTCTGAGCTCTTCAAGAGTCTCTTTAAAATACTCCTACCCTAACATATGTGTGTTTCTATAATACTTTCATCCAGGAGACAGAAACCCAAAAGCCTAGACTAAAATGAACTAAGTTGTTAGTGTGTTCCATCACGTATAGGTTCATACACAGCAGGTCAATTTTGAACTGGATCAGAAAATTTAGAACAGCATGTAGTCTTTTTTGAAAGATGAGGGATGGCTAATGTACTCTCACTGAATCAGATTAATTATTTAAATCTCCTGTGTCTTGCAGGAATCCTATGTATGGAAAATGTATCAAGAACGATGCTGGGAGTTTTTCCCTGCTGGTGACTGCTTCCGAAAACAGTATGAAGACCAGCTCAACTAAATATGAATGAGGATCGCCACTGAAAGTATATCTATCCATCTCCCAACTCTTTAGGGAAGAACTGATTTCTCGACTCTCCAAAGCTGTGTGCTTTTTGAAGCACCAAAGTTATGTTTCTCATTGCCTGACTGTGCTGGGTTTTTTTCCCTTGTTTATTTTCTTTGAGAACAGTGGAGTAAAGAACAATGAAAACTTAAAACAAGCAACTCATAGAGGGGAAAAACCACACACCCACACATAAATCCCCATACATAACATGCACACACACAAAGAGGCAATTATTTTATGAGACTGCCAGATGAAGCCCTTGATTCTGAGAACACACATGGGGTAATGTGGTAGTGGCATTCATTCAGTCTATTTATTTCATCATCCTGGAAGAAACTATATAGTTCATAGAGCACTGTAAAGGATTGTTTTGGACACTAAGTTGTGGGGAAATAGTGCCTTACTATATGTGGGTTGAGCTATGCAGAAGATGAGTGCATGATGACATCTTATCTTTTCTTTGTGCCCTCCCTTTCTTCCCAATTAATATTTATTTTGTGTTTTGGTGAGGTTGCGGGGGGGAGGGGTTTGACTGTGCACACCTTTTTAATAAGACTCTGGCGTGTCTCAGGACAAGAGTAGGGTATTCTCATCAAGCTAAATTCACATTTACCTTCCTCTTTTGCTCTCGCTCTTATTTTGGTAATGCTCTGATGCAACACTGCAACTTTATGAAATCTTTGTATGAAAACAGACTGAAAAACACTTTAAAAAGAAATATTTCATTGCATGTTTATTATGCAAGTTTAAAACCAAGAAACAAAAAATAACAACCTTCAAAAGCAAGTTGATCAGCGTGAGAAAAACAATCACAATAATTATACTCATAGTAATAAAGTGTTGTGGGCTTTATTGTACATTTGGAATCAGTGTCATCAGCCAACAATGTATATGTTATGAACTTAATGGTAGTTTTGATTTAATTCCTTTTTCTCTTTCTTTCATTTTTGCCACCTGTGATCAATAGTGGAGTTAAAGATTTTCTTGTTAGACCATTTTTTAAAATCATAGCTGAAGCAATATCCATTCAGGGATTCCATTTGGTCCATCATGAAGCACCAATGATGTGTACATCACTCCATTTTGAGTCCTTTTCAATTGTAATGGCAGTCTTTACAAATAAAAAGAGAAATTCAGAATGGAAGCTAGGTGGTTTTGCTAACATTTGAGCCTTTTCTTACTGAGTTTACTAGTTAATACCTGATTTAACAATCAGGATCACTCTGCCGTCTTTTTGTTGAAATTATTATCCTCCTGTGCTCTGTGGTGATCCTACTTTGCATCTTTTTCACTCATAGTCCATAACTTCATCCGGCCACAAATGCAAATTAGTAGCTTCACTAGCACTCAGTTGTAGCTAAGAGAAGTGGGAAGTAATTGTTACGAATATGGTGTTTAAAAGCCATAAAAATCATATTTCAATCCCTCCCAACCTCCAGGGCTGTTCAGACGTAGGCTGTCAGTTCAGCTGACCAGAAATACAGGTGCCATTCTGAAATTTGGGTCCAGAGCGGGGTTGAGATTTCAAATACTGTAACATTCCAGGGCTCTTTGAACCCAGAATATTGGTTTATAATTATGATTATAAAAATAGGAAACAGATGCCAGGAATTGATTTGTTTTCTTATTCACTATCCCCCTGAGATGTTAGCAGAAGAGGTTTTCCCTCTCTCATATGCACATGCAGTGGTTTGTTACAGATTTTGCTCCTGAGCACCAGACTGATGGTGTT
Organism: Chelonoidis abingdonii; assembly: GCF_003597395.2. Taxonomy (NCBI): domain Eukaryota; kingdom Metazoa; phylum Chordata; order Testudines; family Testudinidae; genus Chelonoidis; species Chelonoidis abingdonii. The sequence goes on from NC_133771.1 coordinate 141,862,296, forward strand.
GACTTAGTTTTAAAGATCAATGAAGTACTTGTTTCAATAACTAAATTCAGAAGGAAGAATATAAACTTTGCAGACAAATGTATGAATAGAAGAGGGATGTCTCCTTAATCTTGACCTTCCACATCAGAAAGCTGCTGCTTCATTCTCTACTGTTTGAGCCCAGGACTCTGTAGCACGCAATATGTGTGAAACCATGTTAAAGCATAATGGGCCCATCTTTGGTGGTGGAACAGATGCTTACAATTTCATTATATACATCTGCACCTACTGAATAAATCTGCCCACCTGCCCACCCCCCCATTCACAGGGACATATGCCTCCTCCCAGCTGATAACGGGTTCATTGATGTGAGCAAGATTTGACTGGCATTGTTGGAAGTGGGTAGAGGTATGCTTCATGGAGTGGCTGTGGAACATGGGTGTGAATGTCTTCTGCTCTGCGTCTCCTGCTCCCTCCACCAAGATACTAGCTCACAGTTCGCTATAGTGACCTAGATGTGGTATTCAAAACATAAGATTCAGAAGAAAACTCCAAAAAGTTGAGAATGAAAACACATGTAATGAGAATATTATGTTTTTCTTATTAAACTATGAATTTTCAAAAAGAACAGGAGTACTTGTGGCACCTTAGAGACTAACACATTTATTTGAGCATAAACTTCCAGATAAATTTGTTAGTCTCTAAGGTGCCACGAGTACTCCTGTTCTTTTTGCGGGTACAGACTAACACGGCTGCTACTCTGAAACCTGTGAATTTTCAGTAATTCATTCTGATTCTAGTGATGACATTCAGTTCTTCAGGTATGAAATCCTTCAAGCAAATCTGTCAAATACTGAAAAGGGAGGAAAGCTATTCAAGTACTGCATTTTGGATTCATGCAAAAAGGAAGGGAACTCGTTAAATGTTATAGCTTTTAACTATCACTGATCAAACAGATTTCCTAAGATCTTTATTGGCAAGCTTCTGAAATGGGATGTTGTAAAAAGGAATGCGGCATAACTAATAGCTTATTCACATGACTGCTGCCAAATTCTGCAGAAAATTAATTCTTTTGCAACTGTCTGGAAAGAATTAAACTTTAAAATGAAGTTAGAAGTGTGCCATGAGAGAGCACTACTTCCAGGCTGAAGTACAAGGCTATGTGACAATGCACCAGTTGAAAAAGCATTATTGTATTATGTCTACAAATTCAATTATAGTACTTACCTAATGTACCATTAGATATTTTAAGGTCCAATTACATTTACAAGTACATACATTAATATTTGCATTTTTATGTTTCAGCTGTTACCTTGTAGTTAAGGTATGAACAAGTTATACAAAATATTTCAAGACACGCTCTTTATAAAATGTTGGAGGGGATTTGCAGCTGCTTTCTGATGCATGCTGGGTACAAGGAAGCTACCAACATTGTATATGTGGTGGTTGTGTATTCTGGTTAGTTTTAGCAAATAAGTCAAAGAATGAATGATGATGGAGAAGTAAAAAATACACATGAAATAGGAAATAAATGAGGATAGAGGTTGAAATAACCATTTGTCTATACAGACCAGTCTTTCGTGCTCAGGATTTAGGAACCTTAGGAGGCCCCTGTCTATGTTGTACTTGTCATCGGTGTAGCTCCTTTCGCAAGCACTAATAGTCTCCTTTTATCAATCACGAACATCCATCTGTCATTTTATTAGTGATTTTGACATGAGAGAATCACAGAAAGAACAAATAGAGGCCACTTAGTCCTTTAAGGCTGATGCTCTCACCCGCTGTATCTTACAAGATTGCTCCCTATATCTTTGCCTCTCATGTCTTGTCTAAGCCATTTTTGAAGAGCTGCAGGTATGCTGCATTGCGAACCTCCACCATCAAGTTACTCTTACTAATGTAGCATTTTCTTTGCCTGTCATAATTTTTTCATTTTTCATCCCCAGGCCAATGGTACAACTGCTATGATCCTCTGAGACTATGACTAATTCCCTTCCTTTACACTATTACCTTGAAATATTTCTCGGCTGTGATAGTGTTCCAGTCCTTTGTTTTCTAGACTATAGTATATCTAAGATAAGAATTTCCTTCTTTCTTAACTAACCAAATGTAGTATCAGTTTAATATCTGGTACAACCTCAATTAAGAAACAGTAGCTGGCATTTCAGAAAGCAGGGGTAGATTTGTTTGCTGACTGTACTATGTCTGACTTTAATTTTCATAAATGTAGCTCCTGGAGTCTCTCCTCATAGTCTCCTAGTCTGTTATCCTTGTTTGGTTTTTGATTCTGTCTGTATTTTCCTTAGTTTTCCTACAGTCTTCCTAAAAAGTTGGGGGCAAGGCTGCATACAGTATTTCATGTGGAGCCACACCGGGCTAATAGAATATCACTAGTACTTCTTACTTTACATGTAATCATTTACAAATACATCCAAGAATAATACTGGGTTTTCACAATAGCTTTGCACTAAAAGCTCATATTTAGTTTGCTGTCTCCTCCCTATGTCTTTCTTGAATTAGCATCTTTCTGTGTAGTCCATGTGATATTTTAATGGTATTTGTGAGGGTTACCAGATAGCAACTGTGAAAAAACGGGACAGGGGATGGGGGGTAATAGGTGCCTATATAAGAAAATGTTCCAAAAAATGGGACTGTCCCTTTAAAAATGGGACATCTGGTCCCTCTATCTGTGCAATTTATCTATCCTTTCTGGTTGTCTTTATGGGGGTTTTTTGTGTGGAATCTTGTTTCAGGCAAAAAAAAAAAAAAAAAAGCCATGACTGGCATAAGTGGACAAAGGAACTTTCTCCACCAGTGCTGAAGTTCTCTGGCAGACTAATTTCATGTATCTGTGGTACAAATGGAGGCCAGGAGTCTGCACAGTGTGGAGCTTAGCTTTCTGCACACCAGTACAACCATGGGTGGATCTACAATGACATGGTCTTGGGGCTATATCACCAGGTATTGGATGGGAAGATCTGGGCCAAAATACACATCAGCCTTTAAATTTCCTGAAAGTAAAAAAAAAGAAACAAAACCAAATTGGACCTAACTAATCCCTGGTGTTAAATCTCATTTAACTGGAAGATGTAACAGTCTGCTGACATGACACCTTCTTCGAGTACTGTCCCTATGGGTGCTCTGCTACAGGTGTGCATACACCTGAAGAGGCGCATGTTCACCTGAAGTGGAGCACACTTAGGGATACATCTTTAAGAACTGCAATTACTGCACAAGATGAGTAATCTCTTCTTTTCTACCTTCCAAAGCAAATTTGTGTAAGGTAAATTACTGCATATAATACAGTAGAACCACAGAGTTACAAACACCAGAGTTACAAACTGACCAATCCACCACACACCTCATTTGGAACCGGAAGTACACAGTAAGGCAGCAACAGAGACAGGAAAAAAAGAAAGCAAATACAGTACTGTATTCTGTTAAACGTAAACTACTGAAAAAAGGGAAAGGAGCATTTTACTTGAGCATAATAAAGTTTCAAAGCTGTATTAAGGCAGTGTTCAGTTGTAAACTTTTGAAAGAACAACCATAAAGTTTCGTTCAGAGTTACGAACGACCTCCATTCCTGAGGTGTTCCTGACTCTGAGGTTCTACTATATAGTCAAAGTGGATACCGCAGTTATCTGAGTGAATCTCTGTTTGGAATACATTCAGTGAGGTGGATTTAAGAACAATTTGAAAGAAGGTAAATCAAGAGGGCCGGATCATGTAGTATGGAGTTAAATTGAATGAAAAGTTCTAAATAAAAGACGTATTTTTTCACATTGCTAGCAGAATGGGATTGCAGCAGTATGACTCAAATGAATTGGTTGTTGGAAAAATTAGAACCACCAGAGGCAGGGTAGAAACATGGAAAATCTTGAGCTAGCAGAATAAATAGAAGATGTTAATATGAAAAATAATCATTGTGGAATAGACATTTCCTTGGTAGGTTGAGAATCACAGGTACAGACTAAAACCCTGCAATAAGCTCTGCCACGATCCAATTGCTGTTTTCTTTTCTCAAAATGTTTCATTATGAGGACCATGGGATGGGCTCCACTATAATAAATTTGGATTTAACATTGTGCTCTTGGGCCTCAGTTTTGCAATGATCTCCATGTGAATGAACCTGGCCAGGGAAGACTGGAAGTGGAGACCATGGAAGCAGGGCAGGAGGCTGGAACCATAAGCTGGGGCAGAGAGGAAGCTGCTCCCTTCTCCACCCTGGGAACCCTAGCTCTGGATGCTGTACAAGCAGGAAAAAAAAATGCATGCCTTAAAGACCTTATAATCTAAGTATGAAACAAGAGACAGCAGAAATGAGATAGACAGGGATGTACAAGTGAACAATGAAACAGTACTGACCAGCATGATTGACAGCCTCAGCACACCAAGAGCCTAACCATTAAGATATTTGTAAGCATCATGACAAATGATAGCAAACCATTGATCTTAGAAAGGCTGGTGGCTTGGCATGAGCCTTTGAAGGTGAGGTAGGATCCTTTTAGTTAGCTCTTTTCCCAGCCTTGTTTCTATTTCCTCTAAAAGAATCACCATGGCTTCTTTGAACAGCTTATAGCTGGGACAGGGCAAAGAGGAAGCTGATTGGAGAAGACCCAGCTGCTGGATAAAGGGAACTCTTATAAACCCACAACCTGGAGCTGACAGGAGCTGAGACCACGTAATTGATTCACCATCCTCAGCTCACACCGCATGCCAGCATCAGATCAGAGCTGCATAGGTGTGAGTGACTGCATGGGGCAAAGGGTTTTTATGTATCTAGCCAACACGGTCGGAGGGGTGGAGAGAGGGAGAACTGTTTTGCTGTATGCTGTGCCAGGGCAACAGAATCTGCGTAGCCCCTTTAGAGATCCTTATCTGGGTGTTCTCCTGACTTTTCTTGGGTTAGATTAAAGTTTTGTGCTATTGTTCAGTGTGGTGCTTGTTCCAGGAGCTAACTCTCATCTCCACCCCCGGGAAGTAAGGTGGTTGTCTTTGCAGAGGTATGTGGCAGGGACCTGGAACCCCTTCTTCAGCTCTGGGAGACCCCACCTGAAAAGCACCTAGCACAATGGGGTTCTGGTCCAGGACTAAGGGGCTCTTAGACCCTATGATAATACAAATAAATAATAATTTTACAGGGCTGCTGAGAAGGTACAGGCCTCTTTGAATCTGCCTCACCCACGTCCTTGTGTCCTTAGCTGGGTGAAGTAACTAAGGAAAAGTGAAACAGGCTCCATTTAGTGAAAAGAGAATACCTTTCATTTCCTTGGCTCTGGCTTGCATTGGCATGCATATCAGCCTGGCTCTTTGATAGCTCAGATGGCAGAGTAGAGAACTGCAGTGGGTATTAGGTGTGGTCCTACTCTGAAAAGTGAAAAGCTGTAAAAATAACATATTTTTACTGAACAGTTCTATGCCTGTTTGTATACAGAGTCTAAGCTACTGCCATGATAAAAATTATGTATTTTTGGTAGGGCAGTCAAAACAGAGAGAGTAAGCCAGACTCTCTTCTTCCTTCTACATTAACAACAAAATTACTTACTGAGTTTGCAAACTTCATCTGTGCAATCCATTGTAGGATTGGGTTTACACAGATGGCACTGGAAGAATAATGTGAAGACTGGGAGTGGGCACAGGTGCAAGTGAGGTCCTAACTCAGCTGCAATAGCCTTTCTTTATAGTACCGGTAATTATTTGAAATGGAAAGAGCCCCAATTGAGATTAAGAACCAAGTTTGTTTGAAGGCCATAATGTGGAGGAAAGGACTTTAATTATAATCTGCATTTGATTTGGAAATCACTGAAATACAATAAGCATGGACTGGACACACATCTTTGTCATCTTCATTGTAATTTTTCCTTGACCTTGTAAGTTATTCCTTAAACTACAAAGGCAAGAGCAGTTCAACATTGATCTTGCCGCGCGTAGTAGCTACAACATGAGATTGCTTGTGGCATTCACGGAGGACCTGACCACAGTGGAACACCACTTCTGGGCTTGGGAAACAAGCACGGAGTGGTGGGATCACATCGCCATGCACATCTGGGATGACAAACAGTGTCTTCAGAACTTTTAGATGAGGAAAACCACATTCATGGGACTGTGTGATGAGCTCGCCCCAGTCCTGCGGCGCAAGAACACGAGAATGATAGCTGCTCTGTCATTTTAGAGGTGTGTCACAATTACACTGTAGAAGCTGGCTACTCCAGACTGCTACCATTTGGTCGCTAACCAGTTCAGAGTGGGAAAGTTGACCACTGGACTTGTGTTGACAGAAGTGTGCAGGGCCATTAATCGAATCCTGATCTGAAAGACTATGACTCTGGGCAGCGAGCATGTCATTGTGGATGGCTTTGCACAAATGGGCTTTGCTAATTGCGAAGGGGTGATAGATGGCACGCATATTCCAATTCTGCCATCAGATCACTTAGCCATCGAGTACATTAATTGGAAGGAGTATTTCTCAATGGTTTTTCAGGTGCTTGTGGATCACCGTGGGCATTTCACGGACATTAATGCAGGCTGGTCTGGAAAGATGCATGACACACGCATCTTACTGGCCTGTTCAGGAAGCTGCAAGCAATGGCTTTTTTCTTGGACCAGAAAATCACCGTAGGGGAAATCGAAATGCCCATTGTGATCCTAGCAGACCCTGTCTACCCCTTACTGCAGTGGCTTATAAAGCCGTACATGGGGCAACTTGACAGCAGCAAGGAGTGGTTCAACAACAGGCTGAGCAAGTGCAGAATGATTGTTGAGTATACTTTTGGCCATTTTAAGGCCCCCTGGCACTGCCTGTATGGGAGGCTGGACCTAGCCATTGACAATGTTCCTATGCTTATAGCCACGTGCTGTACGCTCCATCATAATTGTGAAGGGAAGAGTGAAAGCTTCACTCAGGACTGGACCACTGAAGCTCAGAGCCTGGAGGCTGAATTTGAATAGCCAGAGACCATGGCTACTAGAGGGATGCAGCACAGGGCCATAAGGATCAGGATGCCTTGAGGCAGCAATTTGAAGCTGAAAGCCACTAATATTTATTGCTATGCTCAGGAGTGCAGTGCTTGTAATGCTAGGAGATGATTTGTGATTCGTGCTGACAAAGCACTATGAAGGTTTAAGAAAATTGCCCATTGCTTTGCAGGGCTGTGTTTGCTTTCACTTAATGGAATAAAGATTGCTTTCAAACCAAAATAATTCTTTTATTAAAAAACAAAAATTGGAGGAGACACAAACAAAAAAAGATATCAGCACTGAGGGGGATGGGGGAAGGGAGGGACCCAGGGGAAAGTGGGGTCCCAGGATGGCTAAAGATTTGTGTATGTCCAGGTATCAGATCCAACCTTCTCCTTTGGAGTACAGTGCAGCGAGTAGTGTACTTTAGCAGGGCTAAACTGTAGAAGGACAGGTGTTGTGCAATGGATACTGGGAGTCCGTAGTGCTGGACTGTGATGGAGAGGAATGGAATGCAGTGGGTGCAGACTGAAGCCAGGAAGTTGATAAGAGTGTGTTGGCGGTGTCTGGGGGGGGGGGGGGGGTGCATGGGAAAGAGTTTTGCAACAGCGGCTGCAGGGGAGGGCAGGTACAGAGCTGCTCAGTTTGCAGTGCTAGTAGCGCCTTCTGCTCCTTAAGAGCCACTCTGTGGCTTCGTTCTGGTGTGCCATGTTCTTTTTTTGATCCCTCTTCTCACTGTCTTGGCACTCCTTTAATTCTTGTTTTTTGGCCACAGAGTGCATCATGACATCACACAGAAAGTTCTCTTCAGTTCTTTGTGGCCGCTTTCTAATTTTGTGCAGCTGTTCAGCCGGTGATAACAAAGAGGGAGGCTGGGGTCCCTCGGTCAAATCTGTGTAGCCAAAATGCAACATTTTACAGAAGCAGTATTGTTTGCAACACAGAGACCACTGATTCAGTGATTTAAAACACAGTCACTATTCACATATCTATCGCTAACTGGCTGACTCCAGGCAAGCACACATGAGCCACAAGACCCTCAAAATGGTGAGTAACCACAGGGGCTGGGGTAATCAGTGTTCTGGGACCATACTGTACACTGAGCACTTGGCTCTTGGGGAGAGCCAGCACTGCAAGGGGGGCCTTATAATCATCACTGTCCCCACACTTTCCACAGCCTGTGATCATTATGGAAGATATCTTGCTGCTGAGGGTGAGTAGGGAATCAAGGGAGGGTCTTTTCCAAGCCTGCGGCATCCACCCTGGCCCCTATGCAGCTCGCCTGTGTGCAGCAATGATCCCTCCACCCCCACCCCACGATGGCAGAGTGGTGTGGGAAAGTTACCCTTAATGGGGCAAGAAACAAAGCAGCTCCACCAAAGAACCTGCAGCAGCAGATTGCCCAGTATTTCCATGAGAGTTTCATGGAGTTCTCTGAGGCAGATTCCTGTGAAGTGAGAAAGTCAATCAATACACTGTTCTGCTGCTCAGACTAGGCATGCGGTGGGAGACAAGCCTGCTTTCTGCAACCCTCCTGCCCCCTCAACAACAGCTTCAGTGATTCCCAAAATCAAAGCCACTTACCAGGCCTCCTCTCTTGTTCGCACTTTGTCAAGCTCCAATAGCTGTGACTGGCTAGTCACCTCTGGGGTAGAAAAGAGCTCCTGGCTTCATGCATCTCTGACCTCCGAGTCGTCATCTGCCTCTGGGTCCTCCTCCTCCTCCTCGTTGTCCAAGATTTCTTCCTCTTGGCTCCGTCCACTCTCAACTGGGATGCGAGCCACCGAAGTATCCACAGTGGTCTTCGCAGCGGAGGTGGGGTTGCCACCGAGTATCGCATCCAGCTCTTTGTAGAATTGGCAGCTCGTGAGAGCAGCACCGGAGTGGCGGTTTGCCTCCTGTGCCTTGTGGTAGGCATTTCACAGTTCCTTCAGTTTGATCCTGCACTGCAGTGTGTCCAGGTCATGGCCCCTTTCTGTCATGCATCGTGAAATCTGTCTATGGGTATCATAATACCTACTGCTGGAGCATGGCCATCTGGAAATATATGCCGAGACCACTGCATGTGTCACCGAGAAAACAGGAAGGGCAGTAGAGTGCAAACTGATGACTAGAGAGGTGAGAACAGGCATTGTGGGACACCTCCTGGAGGCCAATCACAGTGCTGTAATTGATCAGGGTGTCTACACTGGCACCGCAGGACTGTAACCCTGGCACAGAAAGCTGTACACCTCTTATTGGGGTAGTTTTTTTACAGGGCTGCAATTGCACAGTTTTTGCACACTAAGTGGCATGGCAGTGTGTTCACCTCGGGAGTTACAACTCAGAAAGATGCTTTTTACTGTGCAGAAATTTGCCAGTGTAGACAAGGCTTTAGTGTCTTATTCCACTGGAAAATATGCATATTGATTTTTCTCCTGTTTCCAGGGGTTAAATGTAAATGTACCACTTCATGAAAATAACTGATGGTTTTTGTATAGTTTCTCACTTGGTGATTGCTTCATTCAGCTTTGACTTATTATAAAAGTACTTTTCATTTACAACATTGATCCAGTCTACCTAGGCATGAAATCCACACATTCAAATTTGAATCAGAAAATCCCTAATGTCGTCAAGCATGACCACAGTACTTAACAAATATTGATATTGTTGTGCTGTTGTGTACCCTTAGCAGTTTCTCCTGTATAGCATTCTTAAACAACAACAATGGAAAACAAAGATTAAAGTATCTTTAATGGAAATACAGACATTTAAAAGGAAAATGACTTGTTTGGTGAAAGCTGTCTAGAGATATCTTGCACATATTATAGATAAGTAGGTATTGTGTTCTAAGGTAGCTAATTTCAATTCTGAGTGTTTATAAAATCTCATTACTGTAAAACACATAGTGGAGTTAGGTAACATCCATTAATGTCAAACTCAGTGGCGTGTTCTGGTAATAAAATGAATATCTGATAGAATATTCTCCAAAGGTAACCACTATTTTGTTTCTTGCATAGGTTATTTAAGGAAGAGAAGAATTATGGTAAGAAGCTTGAAATTATTATAAATCTTGCATAAAATACCATCTCGGAAAATATGTGCCATGGATATGCTTAAGATGGATAGGTGCATGACCTATTCTAGTATCACTGAGGAGATCATTTGCAGTAATTATGAAGAAGGTGGTATTGTTTGTTATGAACCAGATTAATGAACATACTTATTTTTTACACCTTGTGGCAAATTGCCGGTATTGTTCTCTGGGTCTCGCGCTTTCTCTTCTCTGGGGTAGGTTCAGGGCGATATTGCTTGCCTCTGAACCAGTTCTTAATCACTCCCCTAGTGTCC
>NC_133771.1:141879213-141902230 GCF_003597395.2 Chelonoidis abingdonii
TAATTGGCCACAGCTGTTCTAGTTAATCTAAAGCAAACCTTCCTCCCTTGGCAGGGAATAAGGCCCCCTGCTAACACTCTTATGCTGCCCTCTGGCCATGCTGTATCACAACCTGTAATCTCTGTAGTACCATACAAAATTGAAATGGTATAGTTGAGTACTGCGGTCTTTTACGGGGACATCTAATGTGGCTGCTATTCTGTGCTGTGGTAGTGGGCATCAGTCAGACAGAATGTTGCCAACTATGAAGGAATGTTTTCCTTACCCTCTTCAATGCAAGAGAAAGGATGACTATAGACTATTTGTATTTTGTTTTTTGTCTATTACCTGGCAACAGACTACAAATTACTAAAATACTTGCCAACACTTCCTGAGCAAAAAAAGAAGACTAAATTCATCACTATTCTTTTTCTGCCAATTATTTGTTCAGTGTTGACAATAAGCCATATTCTTCCTCAGTATAAATCCATTGACTCCATTTCACCAATTCTGTTAAATCAATGAAGGGAGAAAATTTACTAATAACTAGGAAAAATACTGAAGTTGCGATGGGAAACATAGCAGGCATCACTGTAGTAGTAGTAAATAGATTCTGACTTCCTTCATTGCAACTGATAAGATTTCCAATACTAACACATACCGACAGGAAAGAGAGAGTTTCTAGGCATCTCTAGCACGTTACAGTGAGTGGCCTAATATCATGATATGCCTACTGAGAATAGTTTTTAAGTAGTTCAGTGTGTTATCTTAAAATGTTTATGGCCCACAACAGTTACTATTAAAGTTTGCCTTAATTTCAAGTTATTATTGTTATAGAGTCTGTAGAAAGATTTCTAACCTTGACCAGCACCACTGAGATATTTTTAAGTCCTGATTTGCTGCTTATACTATGCCACGTGGAACAGCGCACTGCGTTTGATGTTGTGTGTGCCATCTGTCACAATTTTTTTCCCTGCTGTGAGTTGAGGGATACATTTCACAAAATGCCAGCCCTTAAGAAAGCAAAGTTAGATGTTTGTTCATTTCAACCTTCTTGGATAGACACATTTGGATTATTCAAAAGAAGGACCGTGCTGTTTGTGATTTCTGTTGTGAAAGTGGTGTTTGTTACACATCAGGTATTCAATGACATTTTGAAACAAAGCACAAGTAAACTTTCTTGACAAAGCAGACAAGACTGTATCGATCAAAAAGGCAGTAGCTGGATATGAGAAGCAAAGCAGTATTTAAATGCTTAAGTGTAAGTAAATATCAAGCTACAGAAGGAAGTTACAAGATTGCACAGTGCACTCCAAAAAATGGAAAGCCATTTATAGATGGGGAATATATAAAAGAAGTTTTTCTCAGCAGTTCGGAGGTTTTGTTCAATAATTTGCCAAATAAAGATACGATCGTATCTAGAATAAAAGAACTTCCTGTCTCTGCCAGAATAGTTGAGAGACACATAAGCGAAATGGCAGAAAACATTAACAAAAAGCAGATGACTACATTAAAAGACACAACAGTGTTTAGCATTGCAGTTGATGAGAGTGTGGATATAAACAATGTTCCACATTTGGCAGTTGTTGCAAGATATTGTGCTTCCTATTAAATCTAAGAGCAACTTTGTTGCCTAAAACCCCTGCATGGCACAACAAAGGGGGAAGATATAGTGGAAAGTTTTGTAAACCATTTTGAAGATTGAGGAGTTGACATCAGAAAAATATTTTATGTGACAACAGATGGTGCTCCTGCCATCGTCAGAAAACAGAAGGGATTTCTAAAGTTACTTGAAGATCAAATTGGCTGCCCAACAGTCAAATTTCACTGTATCATCCATCATGAAAACCCGTATACTAAAATTTCTAATTCAGAACTTAATAATGTGATGAATACAGTTGTGCGAATTGTGAATTTCCTTGTTACTCAATCTGCTTTGACTCAAGGACAGTTTCAAGCACTGCTAGAAGAGATGGACAATGCTTATAACAACATTCCACTTTACAGCAACATTCGGTGGCTAACTCGTGGCAAGGTTTTCGTGCACTTTGTAAACTGTTTTGATGCAATCAAGGCCTTCTTGTCAGAAAGAGAACAAAACTAGATGATGACAAATGGCTGTGTAAACTCATGTTTCTAACTGACATCACTGCTCACCTAAACGAACTCAACCTCTGTCTCCAGGGTGCAGGGCAAATGGTTCTGGATGTTTATGAAGCCTGAAAGGCATTTGTTGTAAAACTAGCAGTTTTTTCTCAGGATATTCGAACTTCGACTTTCCGCTACTTCCAACACATTAAAGAGCTATTGACACGTTGAACTGTCAATGTCGATGAGATTGGAAAGTGCATGCAAGAACTGGAATCAGAATTTTCTGACAGATTTCAAGATTTCCAGTGATTTGGCCCAATGTTTTCTTTTCTAATAAAACCTGAAAATTTCAATGAAAGCGACTTGGATTTGTCTTTATTTCAGTGGATGGGTATTGAAGATTTTGAAATGCAACTCATTCCATTAAAAAGCTCAGAACTGTGGGCATCATTGTGGAGATCTGCAGAGTGCACTTGAAGTTACCGAGAGAGATCATGGGGCCTCTATTCTGACCTGCTGGACGTCCCTGCCAGTGAAATTTAACTATCTGAAGAAAATTGCATTTGCAATGCCTTCAGCATTTGGATCCACATACCTGTGTGAACAGGTATTTTCACACATGAAATCTGTCCTCTGTCTCTCTTGGAGCTGGTTAACAAGTGATCACTCAGAAGCCTGTATGCAGCTTAAAGTATCCATATATGTGCCAGACATTGGAAAACTCAGCAAGGAAAAGCAAGGGCAAGGATCACACTAAACTGATAAGATCTGCATTTTAATTTAATTGTAAATGAAGCTTCTTAAACATTTAAAAAATCTTATTTACTTTACATACATCAGTAGTTTAGTTATATAATATAGACTTAGAGAGAGAGGCCTTCTAAAAATGTTAAAATGTATGACTGGCATGTGAAACCTTAAATTACAGTGAATAAATGAAGCCTTGGTACACCACTTCTGAAAGGTTGCTGACCCCTGTGTTAAGGAAATGAAATCTTCACCAAAGCTATGCAGGAAAAAAAGCTTGCTTATTCTCATCAGATAATTTATCATTGCAACCTTTTCATATGGGAGAGACAAGGCAAATGAAGTGATGTCTCATATTGGACCAACTTCTATTGGTGTAAGGATAAATTTTCAGGCTTCACAGAGCTCTTCTTCAGGTCCGAAGAAGGAAATCAGATAGTTCAAGCTAAAAAAAGGTGGAACAGATTGTTATGCATAAGGGGTCCACACGCTTTGCAGGATACTACTTAAAATGAAATGGGCAATTTACACGACTTTTTACATGAGACAGCCACAGCTGAAGTTTATACTGCAGTTCTTGCTGTCTCAAAAGAGATTCTCGCTACACCTTTGCCAACACCCTTTGAAAGGTGAAAAAACAGAATGCTATTATGTGACACATTTGCCAAACAATCTATAATTCTTTTGTTATCTTGTGTCATCTGTCACAACCTTTAACTTTTCCCAGGGAATATCCCATGACCCATCACTTCACAATCTCATCAAAGGCCTTTCAATAGCTATATCTGAAATGGACAACCAGCTGAAATGGTAAATAAATAAATAAATTAAGTAATGCAAATTGTGAGCCTCTCAAGTCATGGTACATTACAGAGAATCTCATCAGTTAATGATATTGCATAATACAATTGAAAACCACTATCATGAATAAAATTCCTAAGGAAGGACAGGCTTTATGTAGTGCAGGGAATAATCTTCAAAACTCTAATAAGTTGGTATTGTCTGAAATCATAAGATTACAGAACCAAATTCTGATTTTCCGCTGGTTTGATATCAGTGGAACTCCATTCATTGCTCTAGAGTTTCTCCATATTTACACTGGCATGAGATCAGAATCAAAACCATATATTTCCGTAAAGTTAAATTGGACTTTAACTAACTTGTGCTCATATAAATGATAGAAATATAAATAAATAGGAGTCAATTAGCTGAATTCTTCCCTCAGTTACAATGATGCACTTCTTAGTGGAAGTGGCAAGGGTATAAACAAGGATAGAATTTTGAATACTATTTTAATTATTTTTTCCAAAATACTACACATACAATTTGCAGAAAGAATAAATTCCACACAAAAGTCCAGAGAAGGAGAATTCATTAAGCTTATTCCAGGGATCAGCACTCAACCTGAGATTTTCTTCCAGCTCCCTGTGCCCATGAGAGGTGGAAAGATTTGGGAGGTAGAGCTCAAAGTGATCTTCAATTTTGACTTATGCTTTTCCTTTACGCTCTATCTGAGCTCTCAGTAAGTCAGCTATTATTTGTTTTGCAGATCACTTTCTCCAGCAGTGGAAGAGGAGTTGATCTAATGGTCAGTGACTGCTGCTAAGTGCACACATTGTTTCTTTACATAGTATTACTCTTTTTCTTCTTAGTCTTTTTTTCTTAAACTTTGCATAAAGGCTCTCACAATTTTTTTAAAATCACAGTCCATATAAAAGAAAAAAATGTGAGAAAATCATTAGCTATAAGCAGAAAATTTGCAAACAGCGAAAGAGACAGAGCTCATCAAAATATTCATTTTGAAATACTCATATGAGTTCCAGTGGATTCCATAATATTTGTAAAGCACCAAGAGATATGTGGATAGAAGATAAAATTATTATTGCATTTATTATATTTTTATATGTTCAAAATATTGACTTTTTAACCCCTCCCCATCAACCTGTATTTTTCCCTGGTAAACCAAATTTGTAAGGAGTTTCAAAGATATTTTACTAAGTATCAACCTTTCACCTTTGGGATTGGTTGGCTCTTCACCTAAGCAATACCTCAGTTGAAAGGAGCTGAAAATCTTTCCACCGAGTCAAAAGGCAGACCTCATTTCAAAGGATTCCCATGCTATTAAAGGCATATTGAGACACTGACAGCAGACTCCTTTATAGCATGAAGGACTTCGTAAATGCTGTACAGGTTCTGCTAGAGCAGCCCTGGGACTTTCATGAGGCTGCTGTGAATATGTTTGGGATGTGACAAAGCTGCTCAAGTGCTCTATCACCATTCTCTAGAGTGCTGCAGTGTGACATGGTGCTTTATGCAAAATACTGCTGAATGGAACCTCTCAGACTTCTTGTTGACTGGGGGACTGAAACTGCTGCTCAGGCCCAATGTGTTAATCAGCATGCAACACACTGCCTTGAGGCCGCACCTCCAAGACTCAATATCTGCAAACAAGATATAAGCCCTAGTATTACTGACAGCTTTCACAGATTTTCTTGAAGATCAAGGGATGTGGCAGATACTTCTGTTTTCAAGGTTCCATGTCTCAAATACCATAAGGGGTGTGAATGTCTCATACGCTAAAAATGTGATCACTAGATCTGATATAACACTACTCTCATGACATTGATGGGCAGTGAGCTTGCTCAAAACACTAACTTCAGTGCTGCTGACAAAATTATATGAATCTCTCCATGGTGCTGTGTCATAAACAGATAGCAAAGGGTTAATGTTTCTTTTACCTGTAAAGGGTTAACAAAGGGAACCAAACACCTGACCAGAGGACCAATCAGGAAACCGGATTTTTAAAAGCTCAGGGAGGGAATTTTTGGGTGTCTGTCTTTTGTCTGTGTCTCTGCTCTGTGCTCTCTCGGCTATTTCTAATCTTCTAATCTTCTGTTTCCAAGTGTAAGTACAAAAGGTAGAAGACAATAGGTTTTTATATTGTTTTTGTATTTACATGTGTGTAGTTTGCTGGAATGTTTTAAATTGTATATCTTTTTGAATAAGGCTGTTTATTCATTTTTCTTTTAAGCAATTGACCCTGTATATTGTCAACTTTGAGTACAGAGACCAGTTTTATGTCTTTTCTTTCTTTTTATATAAGCTTCTTTTTAAAACTTGTGGATTTTCTTTCTAATGAGGCTCAGGGGGATAGGACATCCTGTGCCAGGTTACGTCTCTCTCAGGGAAGACTGGAGGGAAAATCTCTTTGTGTCAGAGTTGCAAACTTATTTACAGGGATCGCTGAGGGTGAAAGAAACTGGATCTCTCTGTTTTGCATTTCAAGGAATTGAAATAGGGTGATCGTCCAGGGCCATCCGGGGGGGGAAGCCGGGGAGGAAATAAAGAGGAGACAAGGGGAGGGGGTTATTTCCGTTTGTTGTAGGGCATCTGAGTCTTGGGGTCCCCCAGGGAAGGTTTTGGGGAGACCAGAGTGCGTCAGACACTGGAATCTGGCTGGTGGCAGCGCAATCAGATCTAAGCTGGTAATTAAGCTTGGAGGTTCATGCAGGCACCCACTTTTTGGACGTTAAGGTTCAGAATTGGGACTTATGCTTATGACATGCTGTATCCGCCCTGCATGTCTGTGTGATTCTTAGACATGCAGTTCCCTTGGATCTTCAGTGGCACAACTGGAACTAAAATGTATTTAGAACTACTCAGATTGTGTTGCCAGGAGCTGATTATGTGCTTTTTCCCTGGGGATATTGTTTCAGCCTAGGACTTGATCAGGAGAAATTGCAGTGAAGAAAAATAGAATCTCAGTTGAGGTCCACCTTTTGAGTGATATAAATGCCTACATGGAGGCAATATTTCATGTTTCATTATGAAGCACTTTTGAATTTAATATAATTTTGCAAATCTGTAAGATGGAGTTTCTGTATTAGAAGGTCATTTAAAGTATGCTATATGAACTAACTTGGCAAGGAACAGTCATTCTGTAGGTGATATAGTATTTCAAGATATGGAATGCTCTGTATTTTTCTTCTGTTTAGCCATTTCTGTATTTTCCCATAGGAATTTCTGCTATTGACTATGCTTAGCTCAGACTCATTTAAAATCTGTCCTAATAAGTGAGTAATGGATCCTGGCTTTTCAGTGCTATCTATTCATAAAGTACAACTCTTGTCAGGGCTGGTCTACACTATGGGGAAAAATCGATCTTAGATACGCAACTTCAGCTACGTGAATAATGTAGCTGAAGTCGAATATCTAAGATCGGATTACTCACCCGTCCTCACCACGTGGGATTGATGCCCGCGGCTCCCCCTGTCGATTCTGGAACTCCGTTGGGGTTGGTGGAGTTCCGGAATCGATACAGGCGCACTCGGGGATCGATATATCGCGTCTAGATGAGATGCGATATATCGATCCCCGAGCAATCGATTGTAACCCGCCGATACGGTGGGTAGTGTAGACGTAGCCACAGTGACACACTCTTTCCTTTACAGTACTTTGACTCGGCCCTTTCATTTGTCTTTTTAAACAAGTTCAGCATTGCTCTTCAGTAAAAGACATTGGCTTTCCCTTCTAAGATGATTTCTATAAGCACATGTAGTTCACCCAGCCGTTTTTTAAAAAAAAAAAATCCAGGCTGTTGGTACTGCTTAGAAGCTGATGGAAAGGTGTCCTGCTTTGGTGTTAATTCACTGATTGTCATGTTCTTGTTCTGCAATCATGAACTTCAAGTGTTCACATTATAAGAAAAGTGTCTCTAAAGGAGGATGGTAAGACTTGACTTGATCACAAAAATAAATAGTCAGTAAAACATAACAAAACTCAAATCATAATCTGTGAAGGAAAGAAAATCAATAATTATGATAACATCTTTTTTGGAAAAGGAAAATTACTTTAGCAAATGCATATTTAATGACTTAGATAAGATAATTAGACATCTTCTACAGAACTGAACGCAGTCACAACTAAGAGATCAAAGCTCATTTATAAAGTAATAAAGGCTCTAAAATATAATTGCTGCCTTAAGGAAAACACTAAAACAAAGGCTTTGTATCAAACTTTTAGAATTCTCTTTCTCTAAGCAGCATAGGATACATGCATCACACTAATCTGATCCTGCAAAATGGGACTGGAAATCTGATGAGAACAGATTTTCCTGCAAGATTTCTGATACCAACTGTTTTTGTTAGAGCAAGATATACCATGAACTCCATTCTTGTTGGGAAATTTCAGTGCCACTTCTGATTTTGGCTGAAATAAGGAAGTGCAAAAACTGAAGTGTACCTCATCTGATCTGTGCAGAGAGGAGTACTCAACTTTTTCTGTACCACTGTCCTCGCCACTACCCTGGACCCAACAGAGGCCTGTCACAGTGTTTGAGGCTCTGCATAATGAAAGAGAGAAAAATGGGCAGTGCCAGTGGGTTAGACAGAGAAAAGACAACATTGCCCCCCTCCCTGGCCTAATGCATACCAAGGCCAGATTAATTTATCTGCAGAATTCCCCATTTGGAGCTCTAGGGGCTGCAGTAGCCAGGATGAATCCATGCTAGAGCAACTCAAATGAAGCCTCGCTGCCAGATACCTGCAGGTCTGGTAAAACAGACAAAGCAGTGCAGAGGTGGAGACCTTTTATGGATCTGCCAAGATTTAAGGCAGGGCCATGGCTTTTACCATGTGGGAAGGGATGTGGGGAACATTCCCTCTCTCCCCGACAGGGAAATGTTGGATTTCTTCATTAAGAAATCCTTGCAGAGACTTCCTACTAACTGCTCCATCTCTTGAGTTTTAACATGGGAAGGAATAAGCCAGAGATTCCAATCTATGAAGACTGTTTTCCCAGCTTTGAGGATGATTGGGGCCATATAAATATGAATATCTGAATAACTTTTATAGTTATGACTGGACATCAGGTAGCCTTTTAGCCTCATCAGCTGATTTTAGTTTGATAACTACTCCAGTAAGACAACCATAAAAAACTACTTCTTAGTAAAAAGAACAAACACCATGAAGTCACCAGGTATCTAATATTCCCATTTAAAGAAAAAAAAACATTGTGGGTAGGTTCAGTTGTTCATTTGAGCCATATCTGTGTTACTATCAATGCAGAAATTATTATATGGTGATCACCTTTAAAAAGAGAGTGAGTTAGACATCAGTGCTCTCTATGTACATGCATAATCAGATGTCTGAAACAGAAATATGCTACTTATTTAAAAAGATATATGAGTGGAAAGACTGGTGGTACAGGCACTGCCCTAAGACTCAGGAGATGTGGATTCTTTTCCTTGATTTTATACATCCTTCCTGTGGTAGCTCAGGCAGTTCACTTATCCTCTGTGTCTCCATTCTTCATCTGTAAAAGGGGGATAATGATAATTTTGTGCTGAGGATACATTCTTTAATATTTAGGAGGCACTCATATTCTACTCTGATGGGTGCCATGTAAGTACCAACAGCCAAATTATTTCACCCTTACTCACAGTGAGTATATCTGATTACACAATAAGGTACTTACTGTGAGTGAGGTGGCAGAATCTGGCCCCAAATAGAGGCATGAGTACTCAGCAAACACCACCTCCTTCTGCTATGTCAGAAAGAGAGAGTTTCCAAAATAATATTGGACTCTTGCAGATCAGACTGGAGTGTCATGGAGCTGATAATGTTCTTACATTTACATAGCACCTTGTGGTTCATCCTAAAGTGCTTTCAATATAACAGATCATACACCGCCCCAACACCCTTCCTCTAGGGGGTGAAAGATGGCAATTTGCATACTAGTGCTTAGCAATTTAAAAAAATCAGTGAAGGATGAGAAGTAAAGAATACTGTATCCTATTGCCACTGCAGGGGGAATTTTGGTAAATGGCAGCATAGAATAAAGAATTGAATAACTTCCCCCTCCCAACACTGACTTGGAGCCTTGAGCTGGCTCATTTATGATTTGCTTGACTCAGAATACAAGAATCCCTTTGGCTGATGTCCTGGCCTGCATCAGATGGAGTAATGCAACCTGACCCCCTGCTACTAATGTATTTTTCAACTCTCCTTTTAACCCTTCACTCATTTTTTTTCATTCTATAAAGTATTGCGGGAGAGGTGATAGAGTTGAAAAAGTGAGACAGAAGGTGTGGAAGGACAATAAAACATAAGGATGATGGGAAAAGAATTGAAGATAGAAACAAATAAGAGATGAATGAAAATAGAGAAGGGATATAAATAGGCAAAACACACCAGTCTTTGAAATTTGTATACATAAACACACAGTCCCCAATTCAGCAAAGCTCTTAAGCACGTGCTTAAGTGCATCGCTACTCAGGAAGAACATAAGCACTTTAAGTTAAGCATAGGCTTAAATGCTTTGTTGAAGCAGGGTCATGATGAAGATTTTAGTTGTGTTTTTTTTTTTAATAATATACCTCCTGAACAACCACTTCTGTTTTCTGTGGGTAAGTGTTCTCCCCTAGCCAACATCGGTGCTGACATCTCACGATACCCTCTGTATGCTCATTGTTATATTTTCAGTCTTTAGGGACACAAGATTTATGAAATGACAAGTCATGTGTGAGGGGCCGGCTGTATTTACTCCTGAAGTAACAGTTTCAAACCAATTTGTTTGTGAATCCCATAAGAGTTATCATCCTACAATAACATCGGTTTCACATGAGCCTGTTATATGAACCCTATCTAGAGCTTTATGGAAGATTACATCCCAACGTGTGTGAAAAACTGGCTATATGTGATTATCTGTATCTGTGCCGTTCAGGTTACTATACAACATTTATCATTTTTCTCTTGATTATTTTTTGATTAAAATGTCCTTCTACTGCATACAAGCTCTGTCTGCTGCCAAGAGATTTTATTGGTTACTGCTTCCTGGCTTTCAACACGTTAAAATAAGCTTAATTATATTGTTAAATGACTCTGTTAGCTCTCTAAGTCATATTAGGATCCAGATCAAAATTGCCTCTCCTTATTTTAAAGAGCCCTCAGTAGACTTTCACCAATTTCCTTTGCAGATTCTCTTTTCCCCTTCTGTTCATCCCCTTTTCTAAAACACTAGCCTCCTTTCTGTCATTTCATATAATTTTGCTACTGTTGCTGAGAGAGCCTTCTCCTCAGCAATTCCTGCCATCTAAGGGTATGGCTACACTTACAGCTGTACAGCGCTGGGAGTTACAGCTGTCTTTGTACAGCTGTGTAGGGAAAGCGCTGCAGTGTGGCCACACTGACAGCTACCAGCGTGCCATGTGGCCACATTTGAGCATTGCAGTGCTGTTGGGAATGGTGTTTATGGCAGCTATCCCAGCATTCAAGTGGCTGCACATGCTTTTCAAAACAGGGTCGGAGGAGTGTGACAGGGAGCGTGGATTTTGGAGCTGACACGTTCTCAGCTCCCTGCCTTGCAAGTTCTAAGGACTGGAAGATACACAGCATCTACCTTCAATCATTTAAAAGTTTTAACCCTTCCCCCACCCCTCTCTTATTCACTAAATAAAATTATGCACTCCTAAATAGCATTCGACCAAAAAGCCTGCTGAACACGGACTGCCCTCTCTCCTCAAGCAAACAGCTGTGAACATTCCAAAAGCAATCCCCCTGCCTCGCTTGCTCGCTCGGCGGAGCAAAGAGCAGCTGTGTTTGTTTTTAGATAAGTAGCTTGGGGAGCTCGTAGTTCAGCCCATTCTTCCGTTCTTTTGTGGACAGGAATTCTGGGATACCTCTTAAACCCTAGAGGCAATAACAGCGCTTTTGGTGGCCACACTTGATGCAGCCGCTGCATCACCAGTGCTTGGAATCGCTACACCCCAAGCAGACCAGGTGTACAGCCAGCGCTGCAGCCAAGGGTTGCAGTGCTGGCTGTGCTTTGCAAGTGTGGACACGAGTGAGTTGCAGCGCTGTAACCCCATCACCAGCGCTGCAACTCTCCAGTGTAGCCAAGCCCTTAAAAGAGCCTGCTTTGCTTTTTTGCAGCATGACTGCCAACCTCTTTCAAATCCCATCTGAAAACAACTACATCTCCTTGTCTATACTTCTATTGCCTTCTCTCATGTATTGCCTTTGTATCATGTAATTTAACTCGTATTTGGGATATTGTTTTGTTAGATACTATGGGTATGGCTACACTTACAGCTGTACAGCTTTGTACAGCTGTGTAGGGAAAGCGCTGCAGTGTGGCCACATTTGCAGCATTTGCAGCGCTGTTGGGAGTGGTGTATTATGGGCAACTATCCAGCGTTCAAGCGGCTGCCAACGTGCTTTTCAAAAGAGGGGGTGGGGTGGAGTGTGACAGGGAGCGTGGGGGAGACAGAGGAGTGGATTTTGGAGCTGACACTGTGTCAGTTCCCTGCCTTGCAAGTTCTAAGGACTGGAAGATAACACAGCACCACCTTCAATCATTTCAAAGTTTCGACCCTTCCCCACCCGTGTCTTATTCACTAATGCAGATTATCACTCTTAATAGCCTTCAGACCAGATAACAGCTGCTCCAGAACGGACTCCCCCTTCCTCCCCCTGCCATGTTGCTTCTCTCCTCAAGCAAACTGTGAACATTCCAAAAGGAATCCTCCTGCCTGCCCTCTGCTCGCAAATGAGCTGTGTTTGTTTTTTAGATAAGCAGCTCCGGGAGCCCGGAGTTCACAACAAAACAGCAGAGTGGCTGAACAGGCATTCTGGGATACCTCCGAATACCTCGGAGGCCAATTACAGCGCTTTTGGTGGCCACACTTGCTGAGCAGCACTGCATCACCAGCGCTGCAATCCTTATACCCCAGGCAAAGCAGGAGTACAGCCAGTGTTGCAGCCAGGGAGATGCAGCGCTGTATGTGCCTTGCAAGTGTGGACGGTGAGTAAGTTGCAGCGCTGTAAACCCACCACCAGCGCTGCAACTCTCCAATGTAGCCATGGCCTATAAAAATAAATTGTTTTCAATCGTATCTTTCTTCATTGCCAAAAGTCAACATCTTTTAGTTAAGATGTGGAGACATTAAAGTCTCCTAACAGCAAAAACATCAAAGAAAAAATATGTTCTACTGATAGCCAGTATAATGCATATTGGACAAAGAAGAAGTGAATAATTAAAAACAAATAGCCCACCTCCCTCCCCAATACAATATTAATTCCAGCAAGTGCTGGAGTCTGAATATTATCATGTACTTTGAGCTGCAATAAACATGCAGTTTCAGTAGAGAAGGAAGACTTGACACCAAGTTGCAGGGTAACTGAGGAGGTGAAAAAGCTGCCTTTTCCAAGCTCACCTCTCTCCTTTATTATCCCAAAAAAACACATGCGCAATTGCGCAGTACAAATCATTGTTTTCTACAAAAAATCTTCCATCACGAGCTTAGCAGCATAGCAAGTTACAAAAACACCGCCAGCTGCAAACGCGGCAGTCTGGTGGGAAAGTGCAGGGGAGCTGCAGACGCGGCAGTCCAGTGGGAAAGTGCAGGGGAGGATGGAGGAAGGCCAAGTTCCTGTGAAAAGATGCAGGGTGTGCCCAGCTTGCAAACAAGAACAAAATGCCTCAGATAATAAGGCATCCAGGCCTGTGGGCCCGAGGTCATTCCTACATCGTAGACTATGGTGTAGCCTTGCCATCCTATTAATGTTAGCTGTATACGGAGTGTCTTTTCCAACATTTTCCGCTTAAACCTTCAAATGTAAGCCAATTAAACCTATTTACATTTATAGGAGTCCTTGCTATGCTTCAGAAAAAAGCACAAGGAGAGAAAAGAACAAACGAGTCGTAATTTACCTATTTGTACTTAGTTCCTTTCAGGGTTCATTTAACTCTCAAATATTGAAGGTTATGCAGTATAATTCTGATGTAAGTTGATTCACTGCTCATAGAAAATGTTCTGGGAAAGTCTCCAAAAGGGTTGAAGTAGAATAGATTTGGTCTCCTTTCTGTATGGAATTGAGATACTAATTCTTAGTGGGGAAAGTTCTAATAATAAGTTCAAATTGGGAGCACTGCCTGTTGTCAATTTCATACGCACTTTCCTATAATCACATCTGCTATCTGAAATCCCCATTTCACAATACTAGGTGGCTGTGACAGAATGCATGAGTGCAAGCTTGTCTCCAGTGAATGAGAATTCAGCTTCCTCATACTGTAGAACAGGTAGTCAAAGAAATGGCAGTAAAAGTGGACGCTAGGACTGTAGAATTTCACCCAGCTACCCCTGTATTGAGCCCAATACCTTGTTTGATTAAAGCACATCTTCTGATCTTGATTTGAAGACATCAAGACATTTAGAATCCACTGCTTCCCTTGGTAGTTTCTTCCAGTGGTTACTCACCCTCACTTGTAAAAATCTGTGCCTTATTTCCCAATTTGAATATGTCTGGTTTTACCTTCTAGTCATTGTTTCATGTTATATCTTTCTCTGCTAAATTAAAGAGCCTTTTAGTACCTGATAGTTTCTCCCTCTGAAGGTACTTATACACTGTAATCAAGCTGTCACGGAGTCCCTGGGCGATGCTCTGGAACTGCTCCCCACTAAGCCAGTCAGGACTTTGGGGAGCTCCTCTCCCTTGGAGCAGACTTGTTCAGGGCAAGAAGCTCACACGTCTTCACCTCCTGGGTCTCTCCTTGGAGCATTCAGCATCCTCTGCCCCTCCGTGGGCTTCCCACAGCGAGCCCACCCAGGCGGGGTCCTGGGGAAGCCACAGGGTTCTGCACCCCCACTTTGCAGTCAGACGTGACTCTCAGCCAGCAAAACAGAGGTTTATTCGATGACAGGAACAGGGTCTAAAACAGAGCTTGTAGATACAGCGAACCAGACCCCTCGGCCGGGTCCATTCTGGGGGGCAGTGAGCCAGACCCCTAGGTCTGCACTTCACTCCTCGTCCCCAGCCAGCTCCAGACTAACAACCCCCTCCAGCCCCTCCTCTCTGCTCAGCTCCTTTCCCGGGCCAGGAGGTCACCTGATCCCTTTGTCTCCAACACCTGCAGTTGGCACCTTTGCAGAGGAGGGGCCCAGGCCATCAGTTGCTAGGATACAGAGTGCCAGGCATTAGGTGCACTGGCCCTTTGCTCTGCCAGATACTTAAGAACTGCCTAGGGGACACTGAGGCACCAACACAGTATTCAGAGCAAACATTAGGAACAGTCCCAGTTCGTCACACAAGCCACCTCTGAATCATCTTTTTGATAAGCTAAACAGATTTTGCCCATTCAGTCTCTCACCATAAGACATTTTCTCCAGCTGTCAAATAATTTGTGTGACTCTTCTCTGCACCCACTCTAATTTTTCAATATCCATTTAAAATAATATAATGAAAGGTAAAATAAAAAAATAAAAATAAAAAGTGGACACAGTATTCCATGATTGCTCATAATGCCATATACAGGGGTAAAAATCATCTCCTTACTCCTACTTTGTGCTCCTCTGTTCATACATCCAGCATTCATGTTAACTTTGTTACAATATTGAACTGGGAGCTCATGTTGAGTTGTTTGTCCATTAGGACACCTAAATCCTTTTCAGAATCAATGCTTTCCAGGATACAGTCCCTCCATGCTGTGGTATGGCCTGCATTCTTTGCACCTTGATATATGACCTTGCATTTTGTTTGAATGGGCCCAGGTTACCAAGAGATCCAGATAGTTCTTTCTGTGACTCCCCTGTCATCCTCATTATTTATCACTCCACCAATCTTTGGGTTATCCACAGATTTTATCAGCAGTGATTTTATATTTACTTTACAGATCACTGATATGGATATTGAAGAGCATCTGTCATAGTACCAATCCTTGCAGAAACCACTAGAAACACTCCCTTTCATTCACGATTCCCCATTGACAACTACTTTTTGAGATCTATCAGTTACCCAGTTACTAATCCATTTAACAAGGTTTATTGACACTGTCTAGTGCTATTTTTTTTAAATAAGAATTTGGTG
Organism: Chelonoidis abingdonii; assembly: GCF_003597395.2. Lineage (NCBI taxonomy): Eukaryota > Metazoa > Chordata > Testudines > Testudinidae > Chelonoidis > Chelonoidis abingdonii. Next base: position 141,894,894 of record NC_133771.1, read on the forward strand.
TGATAGCAATTCAAATGCCTTCAAAAGTCTATTGCATTTGTGCAGCTACCTTTACCAGTTAAACTTGTAAGCGCCTCAAAAAAATGAAATCCTGTTTGCTTGCAATGACCTATTTTCTATAAAATCATGTTGATCAGCACCACTTATATTCCTATCCTTCAATTTCTTTATTAATTGAGTCCCATATTAGCTTTTCCATTATTTTGCCTTGGATTGAGGTCAGTTGCTCCAGCTCAACCCGCCTGCCTTTTTGAATACTGACATGACATAAGAACTCTTCTGGTTTGAAATGAAAGCCATTTTCATGACTTGCTCAACCTATATTTTGATCTTCTAGGAAATTAACATTTTGTTTGTTAGGTTTACACATAATGCCTTCTTTGGACTTCAGTAAGTCCCCACTAGTTTTAATCTTGGACTATGTCATAGTGATGGTTTGCAGTGTGGTGTATCTAGAGCAGCACATTATGACTCCAGGGAACTTATTCTTGACCCTACAATTGATTTGTGTGACATTAGATAAGTCTCTTGAATTGCTCTTTGTGCCTGTTTTCTCTGTATATAAAACAGCTAGAGTAACACTTATGTGCCTTCCTGAGGGATTGGCCCTGCAGACTGACAGACTACTAAAGAATGGAAAAGTACAGTACACATGAAACAAATCCTAAAACAAATCCATTTTGTACACCGAATCCCCAGTGATAGAAAATCTGCAAGAAAGGGGGTGTATCAGCACCATGCATCAGTGACCACTGCTTTGATGGGAACCCAGAGCTGGACAATATAAACTAGAAAAATGTATGGGACTAACCTGGGACGGCGCACACAAATGTTGGCTGGAGGATGCACTGAGTTTCCTGGGAAGACCAGAAAATGCTTTGTAACTGCCTTGGTAGAAACAGGAAAGTAGCACAAAAGCCATGTGTTTTGTCACACCACAAGAGGTGCAGTTGCTCCCACTAGTGCAGGAGTGAATGTATCCCAAGAAGTGCCTGTATAAGGGGGTGATAGCAAGATAATTACTTCTACTGGGAGACTGCAGGTGTCTGTGAGGTGGGAAAACACTTCTTTGTTCTGCACTGAGAGGGAAGTAGATTCACTGGCCTTGATAACACTGGGGAGAAATCTATTGATGCAGGACAGTCACTAACTCTGCTCACCTGCCCTTTGAGCATGCTGGTGTGGGGTTCATGGGATATGCTGTCTGGCACCGACCTTATTCATTCTGTAACCGAGTCCCTTGCGGTTCTTCCCCCAGATGGTGAGAGAGCCTGACTGCACCCAGTTATTTGCATTAGGTGGCTCCAGCACAGGCCTCAGTTCCTTGCCTACTGGCAAAGGGGCCTTGCCCTTTGGGGGCATATTAAGTCTCTCTGGATGGAGTGATCAAAAGGAAAGTCACAAATCTCAATCCATTCAACTTCTTCCCAGGACCCATCAAAAGTGTGTGTACGTAGGAGAGTTTCAGAGTGCTGCCAACAATGCCGTGCTCACATAGTGTGTTTTGAGATATCACCCTGCTAGGCTGCTGAGTCAGGCTTAGCCTGTCTGGCTCACCCTGGGAGCTTGCTGCATTCTCTGTAGGGTCCAGCTGAAGGTCTCTGGGCTCAGAGTTCCCACCATGGCTTCAGGAGTCACTCTTGCAGTTTGCTGCTTAGGTCCATCACTGCCACACACCCCTTCATGCTGATTGCAGTTTCCTCCCTATCATATATGATTGATAGGGCTAGCTCCACCCCCAGGACCTTTCTGGCACCTTCCTCATCCATGTGGAGTCCACACACCCCATTGCACACCTGGCTTAAGTGCTCATAGGTGCTGTGAGACTTCATTTCACTTGCTCAGGCTGGGAGAAAAAGAGCCCCCTAGCGGCCAGAGTACAGCTTAATCATTTCTCCTCCCTTGTCTCGCTCAGTTAACCTGTCACTCATAACTGCCATAGAATCTTTGGGCATCAGTATTCCATCTGACAGCTCCCCACAACCACCTGCACCCACTGCCATGGAATCTTTAGGCGTGAGCATTCCATCCAAAAGCCCCTCTCCCTTTCAGAACTCCCTAGGCTCCAGTTAAGTAAAAGGGAAAATTTCATCCACCCGCTTGCTGCCTTTTTTTCTCTTTAATCTTATTCCTCTATTCCTCTTTTTCTTATACTCTCCCTTCTTCCTACCCACACTTATTAGCTGTGAATGAAGGATAATAGGGGTTCAGTGTAAGGATAAGGCAGTAGCACTGATCCTAATGAAATGTACTTAACCCCTCCCATTGCCCCTGCACATCAGTTTAGGAAGTTACACTTTCAAGGGGATATACTTGAATAAAGGAGACTGCTTGTGTACTCGTTTAGCAATTTCTAGGGGGCTTCCACCAAAGAAAATGGCTTGATGCCTCATCTCTGTGTTTGGAAGACTTTTTTGTAATGACTTCTAGATATCCTGATCCCTAACAACTTCGTTAATATGAAATGAGAGTTTAATTTAGTGCTCCTCAATTTGCTTCAAAGGGACTGACTGTTCAATTTAAAAATTATATTATGAATGGCCACAGTTCCTCTTCTCCTTTGATGACACTTTTTATAAAGGAGCTGATTCTTTCATTTATCTGTTGTTAGCCCTCTTTTGAATTCCTCTAGAGTGCCATTTGACATTTAGAATGTACTTTTTCACGTGTTTAATTTCTCCTTCAGTTTTGCATATCCACCTTGCATTTCCATTCAAATTCTTATCTGTTTATTAGCGCTCTGGTTTTGGTTTGTTTGTTCGTTTGATTGTGTTTTTGGTTGTTGGTTGATAGCACAAGAGGAGTTCTCTGTTGCTGTGTAGTAGCCAGTTCAGGAGAAACATTACCGTGTGTTGGGTAGAGCACAGAGCTGGGAGCTATGTATCCTGAGTTCTGCTCCTGATGCTACCACTGATTTGTGTTAGACAAGCCATATAACATCTTTGTTGCTAAATTTTGCCATTAGTAAATCAAGGATAAAAATACTAATCTTATAGAAAGCCTGGAAATATAAATTTGTTAATGTTTGCACAGTGCTTGAAAACTGTAACCATATTTAATACAAAAAAGCTCAGGATTCATCAAGGGTCATTAATGACCCAACAGGCAGCTGCAGCTAAGTACAGCTGAATATTAGGATAAACATTACTTCACTTACATAGAAAAAATTGATTACTTCTTACACCTTACCCACCAAATACATCTGAAATGATGACCTCAAGCTTAATGTATTGATATTTTGGGATGAGATATTTAAATTGATAGGGTCATGAGAGCACAATACTGGATAGGACACTTATGGCTTGATATTCAGAAATGGTCTTTGTTTTGTAAGTTTATGTTGTGTTATTTTATGTCTGCATTTAATTTGGGGTTGAGATTATTTTGTTGTGGCTGCTTTAAAAATCAGGATGAAATCCGATGACTATTGCTAGTTGAGATTTTTCCTCATGCTTCTAATATCAGTAGTGAAATCTTGCAGCTGTGCCTGCCTACCCAGTCTCCAGACAGTCTGTGAGCACAGCTGAGCCACAGCAGGGTGACCTGATTGATTATTCCACCTGCTTGGTGCTGCTCTGAATCCCAACAGCAACATATGCACATGCCTGCAGCTGCAATCTCTACTGTCCCTGCCTTGTTCCCTGCCTTACTTCTGATTTACCCAGTGCCTCGGTAGGTCCAACCCTGCTTCACTTTTCCAGCTCTTACCCCAAGTTTTGGTTCATGACTCATATTCCCAGGCCTTGGCTCTGGTTTTGACTACCAATTCCTGGCTCCGACTCTAACTAGTAGGTCTGCATCTTGCTCCAACCATTAGGCATGACCACCCACATACTGGTTACTGACATCTAGGGCCTCTGACTCCAGAGCTAAAACTCTCTACACACGCTTGGACTTTGGAAATGCAGATTTAATGTTTGATCTCTGCCTATTTCTGAAGCTAAAATCTTGAATCAATACATAATAAATCTGTGGAGTTGCAAAAGGCCAAAATGTTTCACTGAAGACCCATACACTAATGCCATTTAATGCAATAGGACACAGTTGTGCTACAAATGAGATCAGGAGGTAATGACACATGATGGAGATTGGTTGGCACTGCAGTTTAAACAGTTATTCTTATGATTCACCACCACTTTAGGTAAATGTGTAATAAATATAAGTTGATGACAGGCAGCCTCTCCAGCTTGTGCTCCTTAAGAGTTTATTAAAAATTACAAGGAATTGTTTTCTACACATACATTGCACATGCTGGTGGAGAAGTTGAGCGTGTATTACCTCTGGTAAATGAGGAGATAGGAGACTGTCAAATTAATGTATAATCTAAACAGTTCAGTCATCTAGCGATCCAAGGAACATTAAAGAATCCAATTAAGGGATTTTGATAACAGCAGTGTATAATTATCTGCCTTTCCTTTCCAGTTGTTGCCAAGTGAAACAATATTGTGATCTGAAATTTGTTGTTTGTAATGTTGAGAAGTATGGTGAACAATAATGTAATTTTTAAAGACACAAAATTAGACAACTAATCAGTAAGGAATTAATTACAGGAAATTAGCAAAAACAAATAAAAAGGAAGGCATGTGTGTGAGAGAGGAAAGGGGGTATCAGTGATAAATATTAGGTTTCTCTTTGTGACTTTTACCATACCCAGAGAGTTAATCTGTTGGATAAGCTCCTAACCATCAATACCCCCAAACCTTCCACATTACCATTAGCACTAATTGCCCCTCTTTACAGCAATCAGAGCAGAAAATTGGGTTGCCTCAACATAGAAAATAAACTGACCTTTCAGTCATAAAATGGCCCTCAGGAACAGACTCGAGGCACACTAGGTGATGTCGGGTAACGTGTATAATTGCTGCTCTGGCTGTACCACTTTGAAAACTTGATTTTAGTCTCCAGGGACTTGTCTACATTAGGAAGGGTTTGCTGGTATACCTATGCCAGCAAACACTCCTCACACTCTCCCCTCACCCTGATAAAGACATAGCTTATACCTTTAAAAATATTTCTTTGAGCTGTTATTATTTATACCAAACATCAAATGAAATAAGCTATATCAGTAAAAAAATTCTTTTTGCTGATAAAACTGCATTTTCACACGGGGTTTTTTTCTGCTACGAAAGTGTAATAAAAGATCACACCCTTACATGGTATTATCATATCATCAGAAGTTTCTTGTGTAGACCTGGCCTAAATCTATAAAACCAGTGCCTCCAGATGGGTCTTTTGGATCCTCCCTCACAACAGGGGGCAGATCTTTGGTGGGCTCCACCTACTGAAGTCTAGGATTCAAATAGACCAGCTCCTTCAGAAGCACTAAACAGTCAAATTTTTAGAAAACTTCTCTGCCCATATGTTTTCTTTAATTTCAGATAGAGCTAATAGAAATAATGAAAATCTGTTTTAGGGGAAAAATTCAAGTTTTTTTTTTTGAAATTTTCAAAATGGACATCTTTTCCCTCCAAATGTTTCACAATGTTAAGGCATTTAAAAGCTTTATTGAACGTTACTAAACTTTTTCCAAATTATATTTGACTGAGGACTAGTGCTCAGTAAATGAAACATTTTGAAACCCCTTTTTTGATAAATATTTTGAAAAAGATATAAAAATTAGTATGTTATTTTGTGAAAATGAAATCTTTTTGACAACGATGACAAACTTTTGGGAAAGATTTTGTTGTCAGGATCCTTTTTTGATGAAAAACTTTTTTAAAATAAAGCTTGACCAGCTGTAATATTGAATATCTGAGTGGGGTGTTCCTGATGGTTTCAAAGATGAATAATTCCTCTTTCAGAAAAGTTTTCCTTTTCTTAATCACATACTGTCTTTACCTCTCTGATGTGTGTAAACCAATGGATAAAAATAAATGGATAGTTTTAGAGACATCCTAGTGTAAGCAATCACCATGCTTAATGACATACTAATATAGAAGAGAATTGAGTGCTAGAATGTGCTGAATAGGCATTATTTAACTCCCTGTTCTTCCCTCAGTTTCCCTCAGTCTGAAAAAAGGGAATGATACATCCGCAGGATGAAATCCTAGGGCCCTGAAGTCAAGGGCGTTTCGTGATAGACTTCAGTGGTCCAAATTTCATTCATTAATTTTAGCTTTTGAAATTCCACCACAAGCTTAAACTTAAAGGGGCAATAGTCTCATTTAATGTAAAATGTCATAATTTCATTGAAGTGAACCTAGAGAACTTATACCCACTGATGATCTGCCCCATGGAACAACAAAGTACACAGAAATCCAGATCCGCATGTTTTTCATAAGGCAGCAAAGAACTCAGGAAAAAAGAGCAAGTAAAGGTTAGAAGAGACCGGCTGGCTCAAGAGATTAGCAACTAACTTTCATTGCCTTCAGCTGTGGACAGACGGCTTGATACCAGACCTGTGTTGGAAGCTTGCACAGTTACTGCCAATGCTGTACCTGTAGTATACAGAAGACGTCAGTCTCCATTCATGCCTTTCATTCGCACTAAATTCATTGAGAAACATTTAAAATAAGATAAACACAGACATTGAATTTTTTTAAATTTCTTCAATGTTTTGGCAAGAGGAAGAAAGTAGAGACCACAAAGAAGGAATTTTTCAATAGTGTTGCACTTAGGGGCCGTGCACTAGAAAGGTAAACTAGAGCATGTATGTTAGCATTCATTTTACTGAGAGAAAATGTCTCTCAATTCCTCCTGACTTTTTTCTTTCTTGCATGTGACCAATGATATTAGCTATATTAGTATCGTACTAAAGTAATTTTGCCAAGGTGAATGGCAGGTCCACTGTGGTGCGTGACAGAGAATAATGCTAGGACAAGGCTTAAAACAGGCAGAGCATATTACTAGTAGCAAAAGATTTCATGTGATGCGGCTTGGGAATTATGTCTAACAGAAAAAAATTATTATGGGCAATGTATAAAACCACATGCTATTCTTCTAAACCCTCTAATGATGCTTGATTCTTGGGTTTCATTATCTTACTAATCACTGCACTCTTCACTTGACATATCCTCAGATCTGTGAGCAAGCAGTAATATTATCTGTCAAACATTCAGGACCTTTGATAACCTTCAGCATGATGCATATTGTTCTGCGAGAAGAACATCTATTGCAACACATGGAATACTTCGATTGTGTTGCAGCCTGAGTCTGAGGGTACGTCTACACTGCACGATTATTTCGAAGTAGTTTAAACCGATGTTACAAAACCGATGTTATAAAATCGGTTTTGCGCGTCCACAGTGCGATCAAAAAATCGATTGCTTATGTCCATGGTCCAAGGCTACCATCGATTTCAGGAGCGGTGCACTGTGGGTAGCTGTTCCTCAGCTATC